>NC_061096.1:14293216-14313216 GCF_015104395.2 Macrobrachium nipponense
CCTATTTCTTTGAGTTTATTACCCTCCTATTTCCACTTTCATTTAAAAACAAAAGTTTCGTGCCAGCCCCACGAGGGTTCTTTCAGCCCCATGAGAGTTGTCACACTTTGCCTGATAATAATAATAATAATAATAATAATAATAATAATAATAATAATAATAATAATAATAATAATAATAATAATAATAAAGCCAAAGCCCCTAAGAAAAAGAAAATGAATCACTGAAAAAAATACCCTCATTCAACAATAAATACATGCATAAACAATTCCATTGCATACAACTCTTAATAAGGAACGTTTACCGAGAAATGAATCCAAGAGCGGCATATCAAAGGCAGCATAACAGCGGGTGATGTTTAAATTAAAAGTCAACGTAACTAGCTATTACCTATTCACAGAACATGAAGAAAAATTGCAAATCAATACTTTTTTTGAGATAGCGAAGCGCTAAAACCCTTGCCAATTGATATATATATATATATATATATATATATATATATATATATATATATATATATGAGGATGAAAATTAGGGCCTGATAAATTTCTTTTATTTTATTTTAAACGTAGGGATACACATTTCCATGTAATAATCAGACTGTATGAAAAACAACTTCGTTGTGTCTTTCAAGCATCCTGAGACTACAAGAATCTAAAGAAACAACCTACGCTATAAAATAAAAGACTAAATAAAATAATAATAATAATTCTTGCATTTGTGACTGCTGAGAACAAGCAAAGAGAGCAAGTGCATGACACATGCTAACTTAGTTTCATGAAATTATTGTGGACCTTAACGAACATTACTTGTGCCCTCGTAATTGAGAATGCTACCCATTCCTATATATCATCTATCTGTCTATCGATCACCATATCAATCTACATTTACCAAAATACACTATAACAGAAAATGCAAGAAAATTAAAGCAACTTAATGGACAGTGTCATACTGCAGGTAGGTCATGGTTAAAGAATGCCAGATGGATTGATCTAAACTGATGTAACAAGGCGGGATCCGCGCCTCCAGCTTACTCAGGACGCATGCACGATTTTCCACCCACGTATATGTTGTAAACATTATATTCCTAAATTTTCACGTAAATTCAAACATGCTAAATCTATGGTCAAATAGAGTCTTGTTTCCTCAACGAAAATTAAAATAAATATGCTATACTTTATTAGAAATAATTTTTCTGTACTGTTTAACATGCATATTTATTTTTTACATTTTCAATCTAATAAATAAATCACAAATATCCTATTGTAAAATTCCTGTATCTTTAAATCAATGCAAAACACCTTTTTAGGCTTTTCAATAACAAAGTCGTTTGTAGGTTTACTCCCCGAGTAAGCGGAAATGCAAATGGTATTGTGGGAAGGGGAATACTGAAATCAAATTACTTTTGGACGTGAGTGTAATAAAACAATAGCTGTAATATCTTGAAAACACAAGATCACGCGTAAAATATATGGGGTCGAGGGATGCTTCTGAGTTCATTCAAAGTAAGTATTGTGTAATTTTTTAACAATGAAATTTATTGAGTGTTTTTTATTCTTTATTTATTGAAAGCTTCAGTGTGATTATGGCAATGCTTGCTGCCTACCTCATTGTCTATAGAACTCTCTTCTACGGGAAACGCTTTTACTGAAACAATAGTATATTTAGAAACTAACATCCCGATTTGGATTAAAAACCAAGATATCAATGACTTAATGTTTAAAAGTTCTTGAGATGGGAACTTTAAGCAAATTCATCCAGGAAATCTGAGGAGATGCACTGGAGAAAGCAGATTAATGCAGCCCATGTGTGTATGTGTGTGATTAGTGAAAAGTTGAGAAAGTTTTTTTTTTTTTTTTTTTTTTTTTTGCCCACCAGTTTCATCCTAGAATCTAGCCATGAATAGTCAAAGAAATCTTACTTTGTTTTACAGTATTTTAAGGCAAACTTTAACAATCCAGTATTGCTAGACACAAAATGAGTTCTTTAATTTTCGAGTCAATATGTTGAAAGCAAGAGTTAAGCAACCCGTAATCCAATCCAATGACATTGAGGTAGAGTTGGTCAATATATTATGTGAGGAGGTAGCAAATTTTTTTCTAATCAGTTTTGACGCTCGCATGAGTTATCATGCAAAAAAATAAAAAAATAAATCTTTGATGATTCATGTTCGAGTATAATGTTTGCATCAGCATTCAAGTGCAGGCAAACATCGCATAGATTTTCTAAAGTACAAGACTACTGTTTGACTTTACATATGTAATATCAAACACTGTACAGAATTTTTGAAGCTGAAGACGAATGTTGCCTCAAGGTATTATGCTGAAGCGAATATCACACAGATTTTTTTATTCCAAAACGATGTGTGTATCAAGCAATCGTGTAAAAAAAATAGCACATATTTTAAGTCAGTGGCTACTGTTTGCCTCAAGCATACAGCTAAAACATACATCGTACAGATTTGACGAACACTTTCTAGTCAGCAACCACGATATCTGGAGAGGATAATTACGGCCAAAAGGGAGTTTATCTCTCAAGCAAGATATGAAGCGCCTGGAAGCGCATTCGTCATACTTGGCGAGTGAAAATACTTAACTAACATCCGTAATGTTAATAACAATAACGACAACGGCTTTCAAGATCGTGAACCAACACGAATAAAACGCAAATGCTCCTGTACTTCCTGTTTAACTAGGCTCGTCGATGTAACATTTCTGTCACGTCAACCTAAAAGTTTCCGGGGCGCCGTCTCATACGCCGAAGTAGCGCTGAACTTTGAGAATGAGATCAGTGTATCCCGGCAGTCTAAAAACATTATATAAAAGAATCATTATATAAAAGTATCTACCAATCTAAGAGTTGGCCCAGCTGTCCCGCCAAAAACAGATATCATAGCCAACAATAACGATACAACATTTAGTTCTAAAAATGGAAAACATTTAGCATGATGCTACTATTTAAAGTTCAAAAACCCTTACTATTCCTAATATTCCTAATAACAGTATAAAATAATAAATGGTAATCGTAACGGCAGTAAAAACCAAGTAAATAACCAAGTAAATAAATAGAAAATAACCGCAAAACCCATTCCACAAGAATATACCATCAGAAATTCGGGATATTTACGATGCCGTCACTTTGGACGAGAACACGTCAGTGAGCGAAAGTTCAGAAGTTAATGACAGACGCGAGAGAAAGTTTTCGAAACAGATGGCGGCAAAATTAGATTTTTAGGAGCCGAATCTTTCCTGCCTTTCCTCCGGCAAGCAAACAAACTTTCTTGCTAGGTTTTGAATACATTTAGCGGGACTTTACACGTCTATATAAATAATAATTTTACAAATACAAACATGCGCGCGCACACTATATATATATATATATATATATAATATATCTATATATATATATATTATATATATATTTATATATATATATTATATATATAAATATATTCATATATATATTCCATGACGACAGTGAAGCTATAACCCACCCCGCCGTGAGCCGACAAATCTCTTATCGACTAAAAAATTCCCTTTCGGTTAAACATATATGAAAATATATTAATTCCGAGGTAGAGCGAATTAGATATTAATTTGTAGCTCGATGTATATACATGAATCACAGTAATGTGATATGACATATATATAATATATGTATGTATGTGATGCTCGACAGTAGTTAGGCATATATATATCATGTATTTCCAAGCTATCAATTAGGCACCTAATTGATAATTGTCAACTGTGTTGGGTCGCAGCCAGTGAGTGGAGAAGAAAAGGGTTCGCAACTTCACCCCAAACAAAGACTTCCTGAGAAGTAAAAGCTACTTCCTGAGGGCCATAAGTAAAATCTTCATCATGTACAATTTATATTTAGTTCGAACGGAAATCACATAACTTCCACTCTAACCGGAAATATTGAAATTATATCAAATATATAATTATTACGTAATAAAAATCTATCATTTTCTGCACTTGCTTTCCGGGATTTCCATATTTCCTCTAATAGCCTCAGATATAAGTACATTTTAGATCTCCAGCAGACGTTAACGCCTTCCTTTAACCTGTTAAAACTGTTTGCCTCACAATTCTATTTTCCATTAACAATTCTTTTATTTTTTTTATGCCTACTGCCAGTACCTTCACATGATTATACCACCCTAGATGATCATACTGTGTACAACTGTTGTAGTTGTCCACTCCTTAATCGCTTTCGATTTATAAATGACAGTATTATCATCATTATTATTATTATTTTCTGACATTGATGACAATCCGTAGATAGCCACGTATAGCCACCGGAGGACTGTCATTAGTTTCCTCGCACATTTTGGTCATTGAACTATTTTCCAAAACAGAGGCCACTTTAACAGTAATACCTGAAAGACCTCTGGGTCCAGAATTTGACGTTAATTCAAGGGTATTGTTTTAGGCTTTTCTGGCCTTTACTTATTTTTCTGTGTTAAATATAAAGTTAAAATAAATATTTTTGCTTTCCTTTTTATGATTCTTGGTACGTAAATACCAAGCATGTTTTTCACTTTTTCCATATTTCGTCATTTTACTCTGTGAAATCCAGCTTTAGAAGGTGATGGTCCTTCATTTACGTTTGTTCAATACGAATATTCACACATTGAATTCACACATGTTGGAAGTTCATCTCATTGTGTTACTCTGGTCCTTATTCACAAAGCCATTCTCTCTCCCCTAGACCTTACATAAACACATTCGGTCATTTCGGTTTTCATCAAAACTACTCTCTACTTTCATTCCCTGACTTTCCCCACCAAGTAATTCATTATCCTTTGCAACTTTCATTTTCTACTTAGCACCGAAGTCTGATCGAGTGCAGTCCTTGCATTCATCATCAGCTGTCCACGGCACTGACCTATTTTTCAATCTCTCTCTCTCTCTCTCTCTCTCTCTCTCTCTCTCTCTCTCTCTCTCTCTCTCTCTCATACCACCAGCAAAGCAATCTTGAAAGAAACCACGGAAGATCTGACAATTCCTGAAGCAAGATAAGACTGATATTTTTACATTTTTAACAATATTATTAACCTCCACATTTCCTTTGGAGAACAGAACCACAAACATATACACACGCACAATATATATATATATATATATATATATATATATATATATATATATATATATATTATATATCATCATCATCATCATCATCATCATCATCATCATCAGCCGTTGCTAATCCTGTGCAGGACAAAGGTCTCAGACATGTCCTTCCACTCCCGTCTGTTTATGATCTTTCTGTGCCATTCTATACTCGCAAATTTTCTTAGCTCGTCAATCTATCGCCTTCTTTTCCTTCCCCTGCTTCGTTTGCAATCTCTAGAGACCCATTATCTTATTCTTTTTGTCCATCTATTATCTGACATTCTCATTATATGTCCTGCCCACGACCATTTCTTTTTCTTACTTGTTGTTGGAATATCCTCTACTTTAGTTTGCTCTCGTATCCACGTTGCTCTTTTTGTGTCTCTTTGTGTCATTCCTATCATTATTCTTTCCATAGCTCTTTGAGTTGTAACTAGCTTATGTTCTAAGGCTTTAGTGAGGCTCAAAGTTTCTGATGCACAAGTTAATACTGGTAGGATCATCTGATTGAATACCTTTCGTTTTAGAGAAAGTGGCATTTTACTTTTCATAATCTTATTTCGTTTACCAAAAGCCCTCCATCCCATGCTTATCCTTCTTTTAATTTCGGTCTCATGTCCTTGGTGAAACACTTACTGTCTGTCCTAAATATGTATATTTATTAACAATCTCTAGAGGTTCATCCATAACCTTTATCTGTTGTCTCTCTGCATTTTCGTTGAACATAGATTATCTTAGTTTTACTCATATTCATTTTCAGTCCTACATTTCTATTTTCTCTTTTCAAATCTTCTGTCATCTTTTGTAATAAATTCCTCGAAGATGTTCCCTGAATTGAGCCTATGCATTACTTGTATGGTCAGATGTTTCTGAGGCATTATACGTACTTGAGAACCTTCCTAGAGTCTATACACAGCGTTAGGGACAAGTGTTTCCTCATTAAAGTCTATGTGCTTCAATGTTAAGGGCAAATGTTTCGTAAATACTCTACGCTCTTAGTGGTGAGAAGAAAACGTTTCCTAAGTGGAGTCCGTGGACTTAGTGTTGAGGTGAGATTTTTCCTAAGCTTATGTTCGTACTGAAATTTACTCGACTGATGTGGGCCGCAGCAGGAGAGAGAGAGAGAGAGAGAGAGAGAGAGAGAGAGAGAGAGAGAGAGAGAGAGAGACCAATTATCCTTTAACCTAGAGAAGTGAAACCTTATGTTAAAACATTCCCCAAAAGCTTAGATATACGACTAAAGAATATTCGCTGTATTGTCTGAAAGAATGAAATTTTCTTTGCATTTTCACTTAATGGTAATTAATTGCTTTTTCATATCTAATTACGTAAGACATTTCATAATAAAGGACGCATACTAGCCATTCGAATATATATACAGAAAGTGCAGTTTATGAAAAGCGTTCGGAGAATGTTAAAACTCCACTTAGTCTGCACAATATACTAAGATTCCCCAATCTAGATTTGGGTATCTACAATACCCAATTACGGGTTGCTACACGCATCGTAACATTTTGTAAATCTGTCACAAAACCATTTGCGTTATCTTTCTAACAAATAAACACACCGGAATAAAAACACAATCCCCTTGGTGAGAGGAATAAGCTTATGCATTTCAGTGGATTTATCAAAAACAAAAAGAAAATGCAACTGAACAGCACTCACATCTAAATCAATAATCTAGCAGCAAACCTTGGGCAATAACTTAGTTACTATGAAAACAAATCTTATTGAAAAAGGATATTAAATGGTCGATCCGCTCTGAAATGACCCGACTAAGTCAAGGAGAAAGAAGCTGGGAATGCGCTTCATTTTCGACGCGGATGTTCGCCGTGAGGGAAGAAAAATTACAAGTGACTTAGCTGGGGAGAAAAGACATCTAGAATTCTTTCCTTGGTCGAATGCTCGAGGAAGAAATTGGTGGAAAACGCCGCCCAACAAACCTTGTATACTTTACTTGTTGCGTTTAATTCTGTTCTTCCTCGGAAAGGGGAAACAAACCTTCCTTTGAACTTGAAAAACTGCAAACAATTTCTTTGTGGTTAGGAGATTTGGAGAGGCTGAAGTTGGTAGTTTGGAGGTTAAGAATGATATCACCGTAGCAGCGAGATGTCTGAGATTTCTTGCAGACTTTTTCATTTATTTGTTTTGGGAAATGGTTTCTGTTGAGGAGGGGATTTCTTTTGTTAAAAGATTTCCTTTCTTATATGAGGGAACGAAGAATTTTGAGAACAGAAAAAAATGTGAAAAAAAGAAAAACGTTAACACCGGTATTTTATTTCGACAACTGTTGTAACTGCCACTTGAAAATACGAGGCCTTACAAGACTCTTTAGTTTGTTTCCCATAAGGAACTCGGATTTATGCTACCGTTTTAGTACAGACATGTATTTGCTGCTGTATAAATGATTCATCAATCATTCATAGAGGATAATTGGATTAGCTACTGATTTTAGTCATTCTATTTCGTGATTACTGTTAATACTTCCGCTTTATATTCACTGCAAATGATCAGGAGTAATATGGTTTCCATTAGAAATCCTTACTTTAACTACGTTCTCCTACACAGCTAGTCACTCATTACTATAGCAACTGGCATCTACATTTCTTTTCACTAAACAAACTTACACTTTAAATTTACACTTTAACGTACTTTAAGTTATAGCTGTATCAGTTTTTGGTATCTTGGATATAACATAAATTTTAAGATTAATAATATTAGTGTTGTACAGTTGTGAATTGTTATTACCGATTTTGTAAGATACATAATCAGGAATGGTCTTCAGTTATCATATGTCACATTTACATACGACTGGCCATCGTTTGCCCGCATCTCCCATATATTTCGCCTCCTGCTAAAATTCGAGGTTTTATGTAGCATCTAACTAACTGGTCTGTGTGGCATTTGCTGTATAAATCATTTGCTTTACTATATATTTTGTAATCACTGATTTTCCTAATCCCCGTTGACTGAATGACTCCTCCAAGTACTTTTAGTGCTTTATAACTTTTATTTAGTCTGAGACATTAAATTCTCGCTACATTTATTTCTAAATATTTTTCCAGTCGTTATTTTGATGAAATGAGGATTCTCTTCATGAAAGCAATAATTTTTTTTGTTGTACAAGCAATTTTTGCAGTTTTAGTTCCATAATTGTGATGTATAAGCTACTCTAAGAGCAAAGGTGATTTTTATTGCAGTATATGTTATGTTTACTTCAGGTATTTTCATAAAAGAATGTTCATAAAAAAATAATCAAAGATGAGTTTCATCACCATTGTTGATCAAAGGGTATATTCGTGATATGAAAGTAATATTCGTGAGATTTAGACATTTTTTCGATGTGAATAAATAAATCATGAAAGTTAGACTATGAAACCAAGCACAGGGGAACTTTCAGCTAATCAGCGCTTGAGTTGGAGAGATAAAGGCATTACGATCCAGATATACAATCAACATATTTGAAGCAGTATACGAGTCTTAAAGTAAAAATGGGAGAAATCCTCACAGTTTTACCCTTACAAAACTAGAGAGAAAACCAAGCGTCTTTAAGACGTTTTGTGTTTGAAAGAATAGCGGTTAGAATTTTAATGCAATGGACAGACCTCATTTCCGGGAATGCGGCACCAAGATTAAGTCATCAGACAGGTAATTTACATAATTTTCTGTGAACATTCGAACAGCAGGCGATTTTAGATGTGGTCTAATAGCGTCTGAACCTTTTTTATCAATCAAGATTTGAGAGAGAGAGAGAGAGAGAGAGAGAGAGAGAGAGAGACGACTGAGAGAGAGGAAGAGGCGAGAGAGAGAGAGAGAGAGGAGAGAGAGAGCTGTGCTTCACTTTGGTCTTGCATGTTCCTTAAAAATTAAAAACAGACAATTTCGGCCGCTGAAGCTACAAAGATGTCTTGTATTTTCCACATCTTCATAACATTTGGCAGGACATATTCCTCTATACCTTTGAGAATGAAGGCCTTTATAAAACTGATGAACATTCCAAGTGCAGCATTAAAATTACACTATTTACTCTTGGGGAATAAGGTTTGATCAATGTGCAACAATAACCAGAGAAATATCGACGAAGCGTATCTGCACAGGAAATTATTGCATAAAAGCCAGTTCACCAAAATATATGCATAAAGCTAGTTTTACGAAAGACGGTGATACGGAGCTGAGAATATTACTAAATGAATTTAGTACAGGAAACAGTTCTGCAGTTGTATAGGTACTGAAGGCGTTAGTACAGAGATTCAATTCTACGGTTCTACATCAGAAACGAACACAAACGAGCTGTATCCATAGATTTTACAGCAGGAAAGCCAGTTCTACAATTCTGCATATACCAAATGAACACATGCCAGTCAGTGCCTCAGTGGCGTGGTCGTCATGGTGTTGGCAAGCCACTTCGTTGGCCGCGAGTTCGATTCTCGGGCGTTCCACGTAAAAACACCATACAAACAAACAAACAAATGCCAGTCAGATTAATGAAATACATACATAAGCGACAGTTCCACATATACAGGGGGTCTAAAAATGGCACTTGTACACTTTCTTCAAATATATATGAAAATAGCCCTAGGACAAAATAGAATAAAGTAAATATTAATGCAAAAAAATACAAATTAACACAGCAGTGCACATTCTACGTAAAACATTACCCCAGAAAATCCGAAAGCCCGTCATGAACATGAAATAAATGCAATTAAACCAGTTCTAAAGAAGTGAATGAAGAATGGCATTCTTCAACATTGTTTTATCTTACTCTACATCAATAAGAAATTTTTTAAATTAAATCAGCAAAATAATGTTTTGATGTTAAAACAGCCATTTAAGCAGTGACCTACATACATTAATTAGACAAGCTAACGAAAAATACACAATTATTTTGTATTTATTTATTTATTTATTTATCTTTTTTTTTAGATACATTGATAAATCCTATGACAGATAAAAGCGTCTCAGAAACTCCAAACAACCTCTAAAACATTCTACATCGAAATTCTTCGCTTATTTTTCCATGCCTACTTTTTCAAGTTACTGTTTAATACAATTTTCCTATTCGAAGGAATTCAAAATTCCGTTCTATTTTTATTATAATAATGACTTATTTCTAAAGGTGCTCTTTGGAGACTGAAGAAATCTTGTCAACTTCTCATTGTTTCCAAGACTTTCTCTGAGACTATATAACATTTTGTCACAACTAAGTGCAGAAGCAATTAAAAGGAAAAGATTTCGATTGCTTCAAGTTATGATTACAACGAACAAAGATGGATATAAAATGTGGCAAAGATGAAAAATTAGAATGACAGTCATTATCTTTGTTAGGGTTACAATACTCTCAGTGATATATCAAAAGGCAAAGAGATGAAAGTAGAATGAGAAATAAAAATGAGTGAACATGAAAGTTAATTTCAGACTTAAAAAACCTTTTTTTTTTTTAAGTGAGACGTCAGATATATCAGCAAATAATAGACTGGACGAATAATACGACAATTATACAAAAAATATTGATGATATTTACGTTATGCTCGTATGAAAGGATTTGAAAAGAGAAAATTGAAAATTGTTATCAAAACTGAATACTGACGAACAACAAAATATGACTTCAAAATGAACAACCTCAACCTCCTGTCAATAGTCCCACTGAACATAACAATGAAATGATAACTTCTTCCTCGCGTTGTGACTGAGTGTTGGCATTGTCGAGGTAAAAACTGAGGATACGGAAGCTCTCAAAAATAACGTCACGTTCTGGTAGTGGATTCCAAGGCCATTGGAAGCAATCGCAAATATGATCATGGAACTGGGACGACTTCTTTATTAGGAATCCAGATTAATCAATAGAATTAGGAATTTCTTTTGAAAAAGAAATCAACAAACTTAAAATGAATGACTCGACCATTACCTTCTGTTAGCATGATTTGATACAGATTTGGGCTTTAAAACCCTAACAATTTAAGTGACAAAACACATGATAATTAAAAAATTAAAAATCTGAAAATGTTCATCTGTAGTAACAGGCACAGCAGCAGCGGCGACGACAAGATCATCGCCAGGGACTGAGTCTGTAGATGTAGGCTAATTGCTCAATTAACTCTGAAGTATAGGACACAACCAAGGTACTCACGACGGCTAATTATTCATACCGTGCCTAAGTACACTACAAGCCTCACCAATTCAAAGAATAATACAGCCAATTTCTAGAAGAATAAAGCTAATTTGGGAGTGGATTGCTTCAAGAGATGCAACTTCGCGACCACAACACCCCGAATGAATTGAATAAAGCTCAAACTCATCATTTAATTAGTAACGAACGGCTCAATGATGCGATAATGTATCGCATTTCAAAGAAGTCTTTTCCTCTTTATTTGCTCTAAATGATTATGTGTTTTTTTATGCACATCGCTCTTTTACGAGAATATCACCTCTTAGAAAGCTTTTGTACGCTTGAAATAGTGCAGAGGCAGATGAATGGGCGGTGCCTCCCTTGACATAAATGTCTACTGCAAATGGAAAAGAAATGCGAAGATGATCTGACAAACGACTAACCTCCGTGTCTTTTGAGACATCAGATCTCATCTCACAAAAACAGAACGACAATAATGGGACGAAATTATGCCCGGCAACAGGCAAATTCCCCTGATCTTCCAAGGTAATGACCCCAACTGCAAGATAATATGTGGAGTTGTGCCTTTTGTTTCCATTTGGTAGGATACGAAAACATCAACAGTAATATGTCATTTTCATATTCAACGGCTGTGCACCCTTAAGGAATATAAAGAGGTCGCAATGATTTAGAGCTATGAAGAGTTCAATAAAATCACATTTGCAAGAGACATATTACCAGTAAAACTTTCAAGAGATCAAAACTCTAAATATCAGTCCCCGTCTGGAACAGCCAATTCTGATTTCCTTACTCTTTACAGTACATCTTAAGCGAATAGTATCTTATCTGGTTTTGAGATATCACAAGAAACGTTTCAGATTAATTCAGGAAATTATTGATATCCCCCATAATCAAAATATTAACTGAATTTCAGCAGTTATGGTCGAACCACCGAAAAGAGATACTTGATCCACTCAAAGTCCCTTCACTGCTCTTTTATAAATGTCATGAGATATCTTACAGACAATGAGCTTCATTAAAGACATATAAACTGATTATTTTTTGTGCTCAACACATTTAAGGCGTAGAAAAAAAACTATGGCTACACTAAAAGTTACTGACAAGTTCTCAAAATATCAATGGGACAGAAATAAAAACTCCAACTGGCTTCCCTTCTCAAGTAATAAGAAACACATCTCTCGCAGCGTGGCATGTTAAATGATGGTGATTGGTTTAGATCATCCTGCCTTGTGCCAACACGGACTCTTGCCCAGCGGGTGGCTGTAAATGTGAAAAAGTGTTGAAGGGGATAAGAGGTCTGAAGTCTTAGACATTTCGCCTGTAACTACCCAACGGAGACAAAGTTAAATGACAAAAAGAGCAAAGTAGTGAATCGGAAGGACGGCTGCTAAAACACGTCTGAGGGAATGCCAGGCCTAGAATAAACAACCAGACCGAGGAAGAGGTTCTGCAAGTTCTGATCAAATCTACATGATCAAAGCTAGCAGAGGGAGCGACGCTGTGACAGAAGTGAAGCAAACCCAACGGGGAAGTGTGAAGTGCACCAATAAATATCGACATCAATATTCAAAACACAGCCATACAATAACCTAAGATGTTGTTCAGAGGAGGAATTATGTGAGGCATCTAAAAAGCATTGTCAGCCCCAAGGATGCAGACATAAATTTATGAAGTGATCCTTTGAAGACCGTTGGCCCAAAAATTAATTTAAGAATACAGTAAAATCTTCAAATTCTCGAATATCATCTGAACAATACGTTTTACGTAGCGACAAGAAAGCATGAAACAACTGTCATCTACATTCCGGAGGAGATAATACCTTGAATACCACCAATGATGAAACGAGGCTGAGGATCAGATTCAAAGGAGGCTGGAGATGAGATGCAAGGGTGGAAATACCTTCATGAAAATGGGATAGGAAAGAAAAGGTGAGAAAGGAATGAGTAGGAGAGAGAGAAAAAGTTCTCTTTTGGGGGCCTAGTAGACGAGGGAAAATGCGTCACATAAAGGTCTTGAGATAATTTCACATAAAAGAATGATGTCATGAGAAGTGAATCTGGTCGAAGTGGGTATTTTGACACACCCTGTTAAATGTCAGGACCAATAACATAAAATTACAAAAAGTTAGATATGATTCCATAAAGTGATATAAGTGCGAAAGAATAGTTCATCAGTTATTTGTTAGTTTATGAAATTCATAACGAAGATGAAAAAAGTTAAATTTCATTCATATGTCAGTCAAGCAAGAGCAACGCCATGATAGTTAGCAGTGCTTAGGGACACATTTTAATGGTAAACAAGAAAATTAAGAGATATAGTGAACCGAGGTTTGAATACTGGTTGCCCATAATACTCAAAGGCGGCTTGTATTTTTCCCATAAGTGAAAATGCATTTGGAACTCAAACGAATTAAGGGCTTGTAGTAAACAAAATCCGGATACATGTAATTATGTTTGGGACATTTTTTCCCGAATCGTCAGGGATCCATTCAATACTGATAACGCTAGTAATATAAAGTTCTGATCAGAATTCTACATTTTACAAAAAAAAATGTTCAGGTTCAAAGAGATACAAAATACAGGTAACTAACTTCCTTAAAAATTGCTTTAGTTAATTACCGTACGGCTTTAAATTTTTGTAGTTCACCAGTGAGAACAATGAAAATATGATTTATGCATAATATCCTAGGCAACAGGCTGTAAAAAACTTATACATACAATATATATATATATATATATATATATATATATAGATATATATTATATATATGTAAATATTATTAAAATTATACAAATATAATATATACACATATATATACACATACATATACATATGGCATATATATATATATTATTATATTAATATTATAATATATATATATCTATTATAATATAAATATATTATATTATAATATATATTGTATTGTAATGTCCAGGATTGTACCTTATTACCTACATTGAAGATATACAACAACCAATATTCATTGTAAAACCCCACAATGTATAGATTGGACATCACATTCCAGTGATACAGTTTTGTGGAGCGAGAGGGGATGGGGAAAGGGGGGGGGGGGGGAGGTCATTTCCCTATCTCGTTCTTGTTCTCATGGGCGACGCATCTATTTGGATGTTTATTACCAGAATACGATCTCGCTAACATGCAGCTCATCCGATAGGAACGCTCCATTAGCATGGAAAGCTTCTTCTAGGAGTAATGATCTCCAGATCATACACGGCCCATAAATGAGAAAACTCCTCGAGTATTCACACACGATCATGTATATCCATGGTCGTACACGCTCACACTTCCCACAGGCATCGACGATTCCTTAACTCAGATGGCATAGTCATACATAAATATACGCATATACTTGTGTGAATGTGTATATATACATATATATATATATATATATATATATATATATATATATATATATATACAATTATACACACATATATATGTTTTTAGCAATCCTTCTCAGATAAGGCTAGTAATCCCATTCCCTTTACCAACTAAACTGCAACCCACCAGGTCGACTGAAAATCAGGTCCACTGCTTAGCACTTGGGTCAACTGACTTAGAGGTATATTTTTTTGTTCATGTACCGGGCCAAAACAGTGAGTCACGGACCACGAGATAGAGAGACAAGCAACCAAAGACAAAAGAGTAAAGATATAAAGACTCTCTGAGCATTCATTCAGAAGGAATTTCCATTCATGGAGACAACGACAAGAAAAAAATGAAATAGCCAAAAATACAGAGAAGAAGCAGCCGGCGGGACCGGAGGAAATTAAGAGACTAAAAACCGGTAATGAATGCTGAGAAGATGAACGAGATTTCAAGTATGGAAATGAGAACCATAATGTATGGGGAAGGGAAGGGAAGGGCAGAGACTAACAACCAGCCATAACAGGAAGAAGTAAGAGAAAAGGATGTTCGGGATGGCCAAGAGGGGGGAGAGAGAGGAGAGAGAGAGGGGGTTGGGGGGAGTTAATGAGTGACAACGAGGAAGGAAACACAACGCTCAAGGAAAGAAATGAGATACGACTGCACGAGTAGAACAGGGGAATAGCGAAGATCCAAAAGGATTTATAACTCTTGAATTTTAGTGGAATAAGTATGACAAATATGGATAAAAGCGAATGAATAAGAACCTGCCATTATCATCAACAGTAGCAGCAGCAGTAGCGGTGTCTCATTCCTTTGACAACTATCCTGCCATAAAGGAAAATGATTACAAGTAGCAACTTCAATGGGAAAAAATTATAACTAAAACAGAACAGCTAATTAGATTTACAATAAGCTGTTCATGGACAACGATCCGTATGCAGTATCTGATAAAACAGCAAAAATTATTATTACTGCTACTAGTATATACATATACCTATAATAATAATGATCATACGCTTAAGAAGTACCAGTTAATCTCCGTATCGCTGAAATACAAGACATTTTTACACAGAACGTAGTATGTGTAGAACTTACATTGAAAAACAATGCATCATATACGAATGGTTTTTACAAAATTACCATCAACGAAGAAAAATTATGAAATTCAATCAATTATATTCTGTAATAAATTAATAGTATATTAAAATCAAAATAATCACCATATGAATTTATTAAAACCCATATAATAATTATTATGAATTAAAATTCATGAGATTTATTGGGATAAAATATCTAACTCAGTATTTATTTGTATGCTATGAAAACTTTTATAAATTGTGAGAACAAATAGACATGATTGCAATCCATAGATCACAAAGTTTTTCACTGTGGTTTCACGAAAATAAAAGAATAATGTTCTTCATAAATGAAATAATTATAATCAACGAACACTCTTAAACATTCCCGAAAATATGTTATTCTTAACTGCTTTCCCTCTTATTATTATAAACCTTTTTGTAACATGCCCCTATTTATGGGCAAAGCGCCATTTCCCACCTGTTAGAACTAGCCCTTACAGATTTGGGGATGGAACGGGGGTGAGGGGTGTCCGAAATTCGTCTGTTCTGGCTTACGGCAAATGAAATTACGAGATTTTTTTTATCTCTGTAAATTCATTATACTCAATGGAATTCAAGTTTAAGTGTTGTTTGAATTATTTGGCCTTAAAATATTTGCTATATATTTCGGTACTTTCAAAACGTAAACAAAAGTCATATAGTCAGAATGATGCGTTGCAATCATCCAAGAACAGAAATTTATCTACTTTCCGTCAATACAAAAATAACAAAAACAAAGGAGCCTTTTCCCTTCACTGTCGAAGGTCTGCTTCAGGTAAGTTAGTTTTTTACTCACATTTTGAGTGGCAGGAGGAAATAACTACTATTTCTAACTTGCTGTGCGCTTTGGTGCTTTCAGTACTGTCTTGGTAACTGTATTTAGCAATTCTTCTATCTCTTCTACGCCGAACTTCATTAATTCTATGTCATAAACGAACGTAGGCCTACCATTGTGGCCCCCTTTTGTGTCAGTAGCTGCATTTACAAGGTGTGATCCGATCTCCAGTCAAATCTACAGTCAAATAGGGCCTCGTTTCACCAACAAAAATTATAATTAATACACTATATTTTACTAAAAATAAACTTTTACTGTACTGTTTAACATGGACATTATTTATTTTTTACAATTTCGTAAATAAATCCTATCCTAAAATTCATGTACCTTTTTCAGTCCCTTTTTAGGCTCTTCCATTGAGCTTTCCTAACCCTCCCCCACCCTCAACAGCAACAATGTAGTCTGTAGGCTTACTCCTCGAGTAAGCGAAAAACGTAAAGAAAGACACATGGTTATAATATTTGGCGGAATATCAATGATGTCGCTCAAAAATCATCAGGATCTCAAGGAGTCAAATGTCTTTATAAAAGTTAACCAAGACGATTAAAACAAGACTAGAACTAACCTTGTTGTCTGTAAGGAAAATGAAGTTGAAGTAACAAACCTTAATGATGAGACATTAGCCGCTAAAAAAAAAAAAAAAAAAAAAAAAAAAAAAAAAAAAAAAAAAAAAAAAAGGGGGTGGGGGGTGGGGGGGCGGGCAGGCAATATATCAGTCCGAAGAGTTTAAGTTTATGGAACGTGGAGACAGAAGTGTCCCACCATCACATCAAGCGCCCAGCTTCGATTCCATGTTTCGTCTCCTCCTACCTCCTTGACAGCTTCGTTAACTTCGTCATGGTCCAATTTCCATCCGCTCCTTTTTCGTTAGTTGGAGGAAGGCAGCATTCTGTCCTAACCATCATGCTTTCCTATTAACGAACTTGAGATTTTGCACCTCTATCTGTGGCTACTGGGTCATCTAAGGTGACAAAAGTATTTGCCTACGTCAGGGCTGCCCTTTCCCTTTATACCAGGAACTTCCGCGAGACTTTGTTACAGATCAATGGATTAGCTATTCAACTACTTATTTTATTCCTTCCTAAATAAACACATATTCCTCCATATTATATAATATATTATTATATATATATATTTATATATAAAATATAACCCTAGTATAGTATGTAATATATGTATGTATATCTATATATACTATATATATACTATACTATATATATATATCTACTCTATGATATATGTATGTATATATATATATATATATATACTAATATATAGATAGATATATAGTATATTTATATGTGTATGTATGTATGTATGGCAAATTACAGAAAAACGGTTCAAATACTGAAAAAAAAAGTTTACCTTCATCAGCAATACTGATAACAAGAACACTGTTTTGAGATAAGTAGGAACTAATAAGTTTCTCAAACTTATTACTTACATAAAATAAGCCTACGGTATACTCGACAGGACATGCCCGCCATTTCAAGACCTTTCGTCTTATCTATGACGGGAATTATGGGAACTCCATCCAAACATAATCTTGAAATATATTCCCGAGCAGGGTTACCGAATTTCCATATTCCTTGCATAAAATTTCTATGGCGCTGCCATGTCGCTTTTCAAGAGGTGCCGAGTAGTGCAATAACGGTAGAATTACGAGGTTAAAAAATAGGTAACATTCGCCTCCCGGGATGAAATATGAGAGAAATAAACGAATGTACTCGAAATATTCTCGCGATAGGAACAAAAAAGATCTTTTTTTTCTTCACCGCGTACCAACAACATCGATACACGCAATCATATTTTGAAGAGATAACCACGTAGAGGGGACACGCGTTGAAAATACACATCGACACCAAGAATACTCGCTGTTGTATTCACCAACATAGCAACATTTCCCATAAGCACCTACTTACATACATATACATAAAATGTTCAACTTTAACCCGTTTCCCGTCACAGGAGATAACTCCAGAAAAATGTCAAGCCAACGAACACTGCAGCATTCGTACTTCACGAGATGAATCGTGAACGAAAGCTCTTAGGCAGAAAACCTCCACATCATCAGTTGCTTCATAAAATGACTCAGAAGGCTCATTAGCAGCACGTATATATATGCATAAAACAACGCATTTATACACATATATATACACAGATGAAGTCCGTGGTTCTAAATAACCAGTATTATATATCTGAGAGAAATGAATCTTTGAATTTTTAAAACATTTGATTCAAAGACACAAAAATTCAAATGGATAAATTGAGTAACAGAGAGAGAGAGAGAGAGAGAGAGAGAGAGAGAGAGAGAAAACATCAGCCTACAGAGCTTTAATAGTCCGACCGAACAATCAAAGACCGCAGAATAAAATTCGGAATGATAATCCCGGGAGTGCATATGAGAGGGGATAATAAGGAGAGCAATAACACGGCAATAAAAGTGTTCGCGTCGCAACTTGGTCAACCGAAATTGCCGATATTTCGAAGAGTAATCTCGCATAATGGCTGAGCAATGACAATTTAACAGCCGACTAACAATTTCGCCGGAGGACTTCAAAGGAGCGGGGCTCCATTAAAATGATATGCAAGAAAAGCTACCAGCTTATACGAGCCTGGACGGAAACCGTTACGAGACCGCGTGAGGACGCGGCGAAAATAGCCTCAGTATATGGAACCGGGGGAGCTAGCGACTGCCTTCCTCCAATGGGTCTCGTCATAACTATCACGAGATTAAAAAAAAAAAAAATACAATGACCTTTCCGAAGAAAAGGCTTTTTGTCGCCTACTTTATCGCTCGAGAATTCTGCATTTTACATGGAAAACATTTAAAAAATATAAAACCTCAATATCTGAATCTCTAACTCATTGTACTTTTAGCTGCTCAATAGTAAATTCTTTACTAATGAGCTACTAAAATAGCATCAAGTTACATTAACGTAATGAATCCTTTCATCAATATCACAAGGAGGATCGACAAAGAGAACTGACAGGTTAGAACTTTGTCATTCAGATATTACATGTAACTTATAACTCCTCACAATATAACAAGAAACACCACCTATAGAATTAATTATTACCAATAACAGAGAACTTGGCAGTGCCCGGAACAAGAAGGAGGAGGAGGAGGAGGACCAAAAATGAGATGGAGAGACAGTGAACAGGGACATAAGGAAGAACGCGAGTGAGGTAATGGTGGATGATCGCAGAAAATGGAGAAGATTAATAACAAACAGTGAC
Source organism: Macrobrachium nipponense (assembly GCF_015104395.2). Classification (NCBI taxonomy): domain Eukaryota; kingdom Metazoa; phylum Arthropoda; class Malacostraca; order Decapoda; family Palaemonidae; genus Macrobrachium; species Macrobrachium nipponense. The sequence continues at coordinate 14,313,047 of NC_061096.1, forward strand.
CCACATAAAGATGGGAACAGCTGAAGATAAAGAAGAACAATAACAGAGAACTGTATAAGTGACAAGCTGTTAGTTGAAACAATGCTAAGTATGACTTATGATCAATATATATCAAGTGAGCTATAGCTTTTGAAAAAAAATGTATTACTTCCAGTAATGATTACAACACT
>NC_061096.1:14318216-14320716 GCF_015104395.2 Macrobrachium nipponense
AAAATGTTTCAGACTTCTTAACAGACCAGTATAATTCACAATTATGTCTAAAACTGCTTGGATTTTTTAACACCTATGTAGATATGACAATTTTTTTTAACTAGAAGTATTTGTCACTCTTTACTTACAATAACGGATGTATTGCAGTTCCTTAATATTGTCAGGTTTCTCAAAACTATCCGATGATATATATCACAGTGTTCAAGGCTCTTCCGATAATTGATAATTCGATTGTTTTTTCATATCATGCAACAGTTTTCATAACATACTACATGAATATATCACGGTTTCGTTGACAACACTAGCATGTGTCAAAGCGAAACAACAGTACTTATGTACAAATAAAGATACAAAACAATTCATGAAAAAATGATAAGGGTTAAAAAAAAACCCACTAAATTAATAACAAACACAAGAGAATACGTATGAGAAATAAAAAAACAATTTTGATTCACCACAAGAGAGAGAGAGAGAGAGAGAGAGAGAGAGAGAGAGCGAGAGAGAGATGAGAGAGAGAGAGAGAGAGAGAGAGAGAGTCCTGCAACATATGCATATTTCCCAAGAGCGACGGGAAACTGGGGAAAAAGAGGACACTAATCTCAGAGGGATCCAAGACTGAAATGAAGAATATAAAGTAGAGCCTTCTGATGGATAATATCACCACCCTCAGCTTATGGAGTCGTTTTATCATGACCCTCATGCATTTCATAGCGTTCCGTTTTTCAGGGGGACGGAGAAATAACCACTGCCACCAGCAGCGTATGAGAAGAAAATTTAGGATAAAATAATGGGAATTTCTTAAGTAAAAATAAAGGAAGCCCCATACACACACACACACACAAATATATATATATATATATATATAGATATATATATATATATATATATATATATATTAATTGCGCTTATATGTACAATACATATATATACGTATAATATATATGTATTAATTGCTCATATATATATATATATATATATATATATATATATATATATATATATATATATATATATCACATCACCCCAAAATATTTAGAATAAAATATTGGACATTTCTTAACTGATGACTATGGAGAGATCACCTTAAAAAATGCATACGCAGCATGTACACGACGACACACACACATATATATGCGTATTTATATATATACATACTTATATATACAAAAGAAAATTTAAAATTTCATTCAGACAAAACCATGAACGCATGGCAGGCATGCCATAACACTTCCTATTTCATAACGTATTTTCTTGTGTTTGTTATTAATTTATTCGTTTTTTTTAACCCTTATCATTTTTTCATGAATCTTTTTGTCTTTATGTGTACATAAGTCTTCTGTTGTTTCGCTTTGACACATGCTAGTGTTGTCAACGAAACCGTGATGTATTCATGTAGTATGTTATAAAAACTGTTGCATGATATGAAAAAATTATCATACATCCTAAGCAAACTCTCGTCCATCTTTACCAAATGAAGAGTTCTTTTCATCTTCGAACTCCTATCAATCACTTCGGTTCCCTAATAAGCACATATGCATACATCCACGCAAAATTATCTTAACCCAAGCTGCCTTACCGCTATCAGTTCTTCTGTTATCTGTTACATTTTCTCCATCGAAATCCTCCATCAACTCAACTCTTGTAGAAATGAAGAATTGATCATCAGAAACATTCCCCTGGAACTTCAGATCTGCCGGACATCTTTACACCTTAGTGAGTCACCCAATCATATTCTCCCACTGATAACAGTACCTTTGCTGTGCCTTCATCCTTTCATAGCCTTGCTAAATCAAATGTAATTTACATTCTACATTCCGAGCATTCAAACTTCATACTTATCTGTCTTCCGCATTCGACAATTCTTTTAAATAATATACTTACTCAAACCACAAAAGTCCGCACTCTCTTCAGACAACACCATACTTTTTGCACTTTCAAAAATCCACTTTTCATTAACCTTTTTTTTCTTCTCCATTTTACTATTATCGAGAAAAATCCATTTTCTCCTTCAAGAATCTTAACTGATTTACCCTAACCTTATCCTCGTGTATGCTATTGCACAATAATCCACCTAGCCTTATAACCATTTATCAAACAATCCTTTTTGCACCATCACTTTTCATTTCCTTTTTACGATCCTATAAAGAAAATTCATTCTGCAGAGAGAGAGAGAGAGAGAGAGAGAGAGAGAGAGAGAGAGAGAGAGAGAGAGAGAGAGAGAGAGTGGAACTTTCTAGGCAAAAGTACAACGCACACAAATTCTTCCTATACCGCCGTATGTAATAACATTTGCTTCCCGATGTGAGTGACGAGGCGGAAATAATGTTCAGATTACACCACCGCATGACATATAATATTTTCTGGTTAATTAATTACTGAGTAGAAGTCGACGCTGCACAAATACCATGCAATTCGGTGTCTTGTCAGTGTAAGAAAAAGAAAATCGCTGGATGGCAACGGAACTTAATGCGAAGGAAATGCTTTTACCTGTCTATCTTGG
>NC_061096.1:14323216-14340716 GCF_015104395.2 Macrobrachium nipponense
CGTCCAAACAGCAGCTATCTCCCAAAGCAAATACCGAGCGAAGGAGGCAGCATCATATTGCTCAGCGGACAACCTTAAAAAACCTCCATCAGAGAAGATGCGGTAGTGATGACGGAAGGTGAATTCCAATCAATCGATCTATCACACAAGAGCCTTCGCAGCCCACTCCATGATTGATTTGATGAGCCATCAAAGATAATCGTATTCTCTTTCATCTCCTTTGTGCAGGTGGGCGTACGTGCACTCGGGATTGACAAAGAATGGAAATTCGTGTTGGGTATATTCTACGATATTCATCTAACACTTTTTTTTTTTTTTTGTTGAATGCTTATTTCATTGTCTTCCCCTCTCTCGCTGTCAAGTTATATTGGTTTTGTGGCAGCGTTATCTCTCTCTCTCTCTCTCTCTCTCTCTCTCTCTCTCTCTCTCTCTCTCTCTCTCTCTCTCTCTCTCTTTCTCTCTCTCTCCTAGTGTCTGACGGTGTTAAATGCAATTACACATTGATATTTGATTATATAGAAAATGGACGTTATAATTTCAATGAAATCGCCTCTTTTGAGCAAGCTTTTTTACGGGCCAAATATTGCAAACATTACCTGAATCTCATACTATCATATCTGCCTGTCAAAATAATACACTTTGAACTCATTTCTTGTAATCATTGATAATGAAAGTCATACCTTTTGACGAATATCCAAAATTAAGAGAGGGAATCACATTTATCCTTGACGGATAGGTGCCGAGAACAAGCTGTGCGAGACCATCTCCATATAACACACAAACACATATACATATATATATATATATATATACATAGTACTAGTTTCTCCTGATAGAGAAAAGGGTGGCGAGACAGAGAGTACATGAAGGCAACGGTCACTGCCACATTCCTTCTGAAGCGAGGAAGAGCATTAGCATTAACCACATCAAGTACCAACACGGAAGGCTTGTGAGGGAGCACAGTGTCGTTCAGCCTCATATACACAGCTCCTTTCTCGTGCCTCTTGCATCGCATCGCGTCCCTCGTTTCTTAGATCTAATGGGGCGGTCATGTCAGTTTCTCCTACCAGTGAGGCAGTAAGAATGACGATCTGGAATATGCAGCCCTGTCTCTACTGCGCTAGAAAGCGTCAATGAAGGAATGTTGGTTCCGTGGAAGCAACAGCACTTCCTATAAGAACCAAGGACATCCAAACAGCTTTATTGCCACTCTGCATGATTTACAAATCACCAAATGTACTGATGCATGAGATCTACAGTACCGTATTGCTAAGAATTAAGAATTAGAAAAATATATACTTTTTTGTAGGAGGCTAACAACCTCATCACAAAACACTTGCTGACAACTGGAATACTACCACTCTTTCGTGGATAACGTATGTATGTATATCAATAGAGGGATCCACAGTAATATCCTTGTTTATCTATATATATATACAAAGCTTTGTTATAAATATATTATATAGATAAACAAGGATATTACTGTGGATCCCTCTATTGATTTATTAGAAGCACGATACAGTGTTTTTATTTTGCATGTATGTATATATATATATATATATATATATATATATATATATATATATATATATAATATATATATATATATATATATATATATATATATATATATATATATATATATATATAGTCAATAGTGGCTCTGCATAAGACGTAACGGTGACGGTTCTCCTACTCCTCGTCCACCCCCTTTTGTTAAGAATTCCTTACGCCTAGAGATATAGTCGAATTTGATTTTCAACTCAGCTGGAGTCGGCATGATAAGAGAGACTGCAATATTTTCATCGCTCGTCGAATGAATAAATTTCTCTTTTACTTTCATTTCTTTCTTATGCATAAACCTGAAAAGGATCCACGTCTCGCAGACTATCTCTCCTCCCCACTTTTCCTCTTTCTTCCTCATCTCCTTGGTCACATTTCTTGGAAACCGCAAACTGCCACTGAATTTCGATTCCCTCTTTCTAGAGTTTGACTTCACTTTGTTCACGTCCTTTAGTCAACATAGAAACCAAAACCAGCATACAAGGGAGAAAAGAATACAGATGCTAATATTTAAACCGGTTTACTGCAGATACGATTACAATAAACCGGCAATGTAACAAAGAGAAAAAAAAATCCAGGGCAAAGAAGTAACCAAAGAAAGTGAGTTCAATATATTGTGATACACTATAGCACATTTCCTCTTCAAAATACTATAAATATACAGTGAAAGACCACAAAGCGTGAAATAGACTAAGCATTATTTGAAATTACCTATTTTGAGAAAAAAGTAACTGAACAATCCAAACGAACCTTTTTCTCATTTTTTTTAAGTCTCATGTTTCTGGGAACAAACAGTTAAAATTCGAAGAAGCCCTACCTCATCAGCGTCAAAAAAAAAATTACTCTCAATTCTCTTCCAAAATGCAAATCTGTCTTTCCTAAGTTGGTCACAATCAAACTCCCTCCTCTTTTGTGGAATCGAACTAGAAGTCATTTGAGTCCATCTTTCATTTCTTCTTAATTTCCAAAACGTCCCACTTTGTTGACGCGGAAAAACAGAACGAATCTCGTCAAGTCATTAACTGATTTCCATTTCCTTTCTCGTCAACAAGGAAGGCAGGCGACCAGAGACGTGTTCGTTCTGTGATACCGAAAACAAGGACAGAAAAAAAAAACATTTTTCGAGTCTAAAATTAATTGAGGATTCAATTAGTCTACAACTTTCAAAATACTTTGGAATGACGAATAAGAAAGAAACTAGAGGTAAAAAAACATGCTAAAATTGAGTATCTATTACTTCTCACACAATTACGCAAAGAAAGGTAACAGTTCGAGCGTCTCTTTCAGCGTTCTTTTCTTCTTAAGCTATTGGTAAGTTGATTACTATATCTGATATTTATGAAATATATAAATAATATATATTTATTCATATATTTATGATCTGTTTTCTTGTTTATCTGGATAACTGGCGTCCCATCCCATGAAAATTGTAACCATACTTCATTTAAGAGTACATGCACTTAAGAGATTAGTTGGTGCGTAGCAAGTATTCTACTCTGATCTGTTGAGATAATTTAGGGTCATAGAATATTTTCCAACAAGAAATAGCTAGGTCTCATCTTCAGTAAACTTGACAATTTCATTGTTTGGATATAGTACACCTATCATTCCCTCGTTAGCTTGTTATGAGGAACAGTCAACCTACCAAAAAACAAAGCAGCGCTACTTCGTGTCATGTAGGTGTTACTTCTTAACAATGTATTTCTTTCTCTAGTTCCGTTGTCAATTGGTCAAAAGGAGAGGCCATCCATTTGAACTTTTACCTTCATTTTTATTCTCGTGGCAGTGTTATTCATATGGTTTTTGTACGCGCAATACTTTTAGTTTCAGCTAAAATGACGTAGTCATATGCCTGCTCTAAGCGGAAGTGCAAGTGCCGAGGACAATGAACAGGAATATAAGCGGATATGTTCTTCGACTCATTTTCTTGAAAAAATTGTTCGACAATCACTGCCTCAAAACTTCCACTGCCGGTATCCATTTAGGAAGCATTCGATAACTTGTGACTCCCTTTTCAGATCTTCCGAGCTACATCCCAAATAACTTTACCAACATACAGGAATCTATAAATATTCAAACTAATTTCAGTGCCGTCTTTAATTGGTTATTCATAAACGGCTGGGCTGTTGGAGGCAGATAAAGGTAGTTTTAGAAAGGCTACGTCAATCACGCATGGTCTTCCAAAACTGATTGATGTCAGCAAGATGAAGCAGCGCCAGATGAAGTTTTTGCTCAGTCATAATGAACATAATTAGCCTAAGAGAATCAGGAATAGACAAACAAGATGAACTCAAGAAGCACTAAAAAACTCAAACTATAGATTACTTGGTTTCTTACCTGGCTCTGCTCTATGAATATCTAGTTAGGTCACACTGTACTTGAATGAATTTACATAGTTGACAAAACTTGGAATATCCATCGAACTAAACCTTCCAACTTTCTACTTCGCAGTCCTTATAAAGCAAATCAGTTCAAACCAGATAACGAGAAATTGTTTGTCCTTTTACATCTACAGTGATGATGGCATTAATGGCTTAACTTCTGCCTTCTTGACAGTGTTATGGTTGCCATCTTGATATTTGGGAAAAAAAAATTAATATAAATATTCAATATTCTTTCTAGCTCAACACAGATGCACCCAAAGTAAAATGGTAAAAAGAACGTCATTTTAAGTTTTACTATTCCTCCATAATGTAATTTATTCGAGGCAAGGACCAAAGCTGAGGTGACATAACTGATACTGAAGTACAATTCCCCCCCCCCCCTTTTTTAAATCATTATATCTAGAAAGAAATGTGACCCAGATTATTTTAATGTTTGCCTTTGTTGTGACTTCGTGACCTTGAAAGCAAGTTAATCTCATGGGAGAAGTAATTTGGGGACCGTGGATTATTTCCAGTAAGATTTCATTATTGGCTACTTTCCTCAAATAAAAGAGATTTGGAATATGATTGGAAACCACAATTTACAAGCTTACATCTCAAAATATTAAACAACGTCTCCTTAAGATATAGGAAATAAAACTGTGCGCATAAACAAATTTACATTGCGCGAACAGATTCTTAATGTTGGAAACGTTTTTAAGTAATTTTTTGATGCTAGAAGAAAATCGAGCTCACAAGAACGAATGGTCGAGCGGAGCAATACGCGATCAATAGCAATCATAGAGAAGAATTCTTTAAACAGCATTATGATATCCCGCCGGATCCAGCTGGACAGTTTTTTTTCCACTCGGCTGATTGCACTAAGAGGACCATCTGCGGAAGACTCCCCAGGGGAAGAAAGAGATGGTGGGATGGAAGAGGAGGAGGAGGAGGAGGACAACCCCCTTAATCTTATGTTCCCTTACAGAAACTGGGGATATACAGAAACAGGGACTGTCACAAAACTGGACGAAGTCTGACCAGCAGATATTTACCGGTTCATGTCATGTATCTGGGAGGAAAGGGGTCATGTTGGTTATAGCTGTATTTGTAGTAAATGTACACACTATCATTACTATAAGATGTAATGATAGCAACATTATTACTATGAGTAATAATAGTAGCAGTAGTAGTAACAGTAGTATCAACATCAAAGGCTCAAGAAAAATAAGCCAAGAACAATTCGGATAGCCATTAATGCACAAACGAAAATGCTAGTAAAAACATGTTCTGGAAAATACGTGTTCCAATCAGTGGAGAAAACATAAATCTTGTAACATACCAAAAAAATAATTGAATGCATAACTTAACATGCAAAGAAGAGTGTGAGCCAGCAAGAAACTTTGCAAGCATATTTGCAATCTCTCTTCCGCGCCATTTCCCTCTGAAATATATCAGAATGAAAGGCTCTCGGCTACCTGAGGAATCTGTAGCCCACTACACCCCCATCCCCTTCTCCTTCCTCTAGCAATAAGTTTTTTTTTTAATTGGCTACCAGTTCTAATAAGTTATTGGAAAAGAGCGTATTTCTTTGATTTAACTCACACTTAAGTAGACCAAATTTCTATCTTCCTCAAAGTTTAGTAGACCAAATTTCTATTTTATTCAAAGTTGTAGACAAATTTCTATTTTACTTTAACTTTATTTTTTTAAGAGAACAATTTCTATTTCTTCAAAGTTTTGAAGAACAATTTTCTATTTTACTTTAACTTTAGTAGACCAAATTTGTTTCTATTTACTTTCAACTTTATTTAGACCATTTAAATTTCTATTTTACTCAAACTTTAGTAGAAACAAATTTCTACTCAAACTTTAGTAGACTTTAAATTTTCTATTTTTACTCAAAACTTTAGCTAAACTAAATTTGCTATTTTACACTTCTTTAGTAGTTTACCAAATTTCTATTTTACTCAAACTTAAGTAGACCAAATTTCTATTTTACTCAAAGTTCAGTAGACCAAATTTCTATTTTACTCAACTTTAGTATAACAAATTTCTATTTTACTCAAACTTTAGTATGTAGACCAAATTTCTATTTTACTCAAACTTTAGTAGACCAAATTTCTATTTTACTCAAACTTTAGTAGACCAAATTTCTATTTTACTCAAACTTTAGTAGACCAAATTTCTATTTTACTCAAACTTCAGTAGACCAAATTTCTATTTTACTCAAACTTTAGTAGACCAAATTTCTATTTTACTCAAACTTTAGTAGACCAAATTTCTATTTTACTCAAACTTTAGTATAACAAATTTCTATTTTACTCAAACTTTAGTATGTAGACCAAATTTCTATTTTACTCAAACTTTAGTAGACACATTTCTATTTGTACTCAAAGGTTTTTTTTTAGTAGACCAAATTTCTATTTTACTCAAACTTTAGTAGACCAAATTTCTATTTTACTCAAACTTTAGTAGACCAAATTTCTATTTTACTCAAACTTTAGTAGACCAAATTTCTATTTTACTCAAACTTTAGTAGACCAAATTTCTATTTTACTCAAACTTCAGTAGACCAAATTTCTATTTTACCAAAGTTTAGTAGACCAAATTTCTATTTTACTCAAACTTTAGTAGACCAAATTTATTTTACTCAAACCTTTAAGTATAAACAAATTTATTTTACTCAAAACCTTTGTAGTAGACCAAATTTCCATTTTACTCAAAAACTTAGTAGAACCAAATTTCATTTACTCAAAACTTTAGTAGCCCAAATTTCTTTATTTTACTCAAAACTTTAGTAGACCAAATTTCTATTTTACACAAACTTTAGGAGCCCAAATTTCTATTTAACTCAAACTTCAGAGACCCAAATTTCAAAATCTTTCTCAAAGTTTAATAGACCAAAATTTATTTTACACCAAACTTTAGGAGCCAAACTAATTTAACCTCAAAGTTGGTTTAGACCAGATTTCTAATTTACTCAAACTTTAGTAGACCAAATTTCTATTCAACTCAAAGTTTAATAGAGCACATTTCTATTTTACTCAAACTTTAGTAGACCAAATTTCTATTTTACTGTTTTACTAAACATTTATTAGACCAAACGGCGGATACAAGTAATAATTATCCAATGATTTAATCTTAACATTAAAAGACTTGCATTAGATAAACACAAGGTGTTATTATAAACGATACTTGGCGACGTCCAACCCAGAACCAGCCTTTTTCACTAATGCTCATAAATACTATAAGCAGGATGAAGCTACCTTGGTAAAAGCAACGTCCAGGGTCAGGACTTGCCATCTAGACCCATTTCTTGAGAATTTCAGTACATAGGTTCCACAGATTGTATGTTTGGGAGCTAACCCACCATGAATTTTCGTTAACGGCTTTCGTCTATACTGTTATACACCACCAATAACTACTATACCTGTCTAAACTGCCAATGGAGACCATTCTTATGCCAGCTTAATTTTCCTCTATGGCACTACAGCCCATTAGATCAACTTAGGAGATTGCAACTAGAATATGACATTAAGTCAAGTTGATCAGACATCTCTCCCTCACATGTTACTTTTGACTGATCTGACGAACTCCCGCACAAACTGATCACACCTTTTCTTGACTGTTGTCAAGTCTATTCCATCAATTGCACGAATGGTACTTCAAGATGAACAGCCATTTTAACCTCTGGCCAAGTATCTAGTTCATCGTACCCACAATCACAAAAAACAATGAATAAGGTGTTAAAAAAATAAGTAAATAAATAAAAAGCTAGAAGAACCGGAACGTTGGAACCGACCAATTCTTATCTGTGATAAAAGAATGGGCGGAAAAGCGGATAGATGAGGATAATGCGGAATAAGGACGAAGAAAAGGCAGGGAGGAGGAAGGCTTGACTTCCCCTGCCACCCAAGCAAAAGATGATCTCCACGAAGAGGAAGTCCAGCGACATCGTAAACTTCTGGACTTCCATAATGTATACCGTCGGACATAAAATCCCAACCGCCTTTGCATTTTCCCCTTTAGAACTTCTTCTTTATTTCCGTCCTTCTTTTCTCTCTAGGATTTTCACTCCGGTTACAAACTTCTATGGATTTTTGTTCCTTTCTTACAACTGAACATACAAACTTTGGCAAATATTCCGGCATACTCGAGACTGAATATGGATGAGGAAACAACTGCAAACGATATAGAAATTATTTTTAAAACCTACCAGTTATCCATTTCACGTACACTTTTGATAGCCTATTTCTGTGTCCATGACATGAAAGAAAAGAATTAACCGAGTTGTGTTAATTCTCAGCAATATCATACCTAAAAGCATCGATGAGGTTTCAGATTAACGTCAAATAATTTCCCACTGAAAGAAATTATGTTTAATACACTCCTTTCGTGTTCACCAGCAATTTACTGAACATGTGAATGGCACAAGGTTATAAGTACAGACTACTCTAGGCAATAGTAGAGACTTCAGAGTCAGAAAGACACAAAGCGCACCTTTTATACTTTTGGGAAATTCGTAACTTTTACTTCTCCCGTTTACTTTCACCGCGAAACAATTCTAACGGTTATTAGTCTTAGATTTTGTACTTTTCCTTTTGGGATGGGAAACTACAGACTCCAAAAAATAATATGGTCTGGCAATTTTTTTCAAGTATAGAAATAAATTCTTTATGCATTTAAGCGGGTTTTCGAAATTATGGCCTGATCAATAGTTAAAACCTCATTATACGGCCCTTACTCTAACTGTAATAAGTCAACTTGCCTGTCTGCAATTCCTAATTGTTCAGCAATAATCAGATTATTGTCTGAGTACCCTCTCGAAGGAACTCCTCTAAATGAAATGATTTTCTGAGAGATACGAGAAACCGCTTGTTGAGAGGAGAGAGAGAGAGAGAGAGAGAGAGAGAGAGAGAGAGAGAGGAAAGGTGTATATGAAAATTAAAACTGTTTGCGTTTGATATATATGCCCGATTATTGCTAAGGGCTTCCGATAATTAACCCACAATAAAAAAAATTACTAAAACTCACCACTTTGAATATGAAATTAACATTTGTAGTTCTCCAACACAGCACGAATTAATTCAGTGAGAGTTCAGTTTGTACGAGAAGTGTGGGATGCTGAATTTGTTTCCCCTTTTTGAAGTATTCCTCATAATTTATGATGAAGTGGCAGAAAAAATTACCAGCCAGCCGGACAAAATCATTTCGGGTTTTTAAACTTAAACTACACCAAGTATGTTAATGCTGCATCGGTGTAAAATCAAACAGAACAGTAAAAGTTATATAAACTTGCACTGACTACCAATTAACCTGTAATCAATATGAAAGTGAACTATATTTTGATGACATACACGTCTCTGAGTATGGGCGTTAATAGTATACAATAAGCAAGCTAGTTACGTAGCTGTACACTGATTACTGCTATAATGCATTTTGAGTTATTTTTAATGAAAATTATCGCCACGTTCTGATGGGCTGATTGCAGTTCTCATCTGCCACCGTAATAAAATATATTTCGACATTTTTTAAAGCTAACAAATGAACGCACTGCGATACTACGCTTATTCGTCACACCAACAGTTTTTCACATATATATATATACACACACACACATATATATATATATATATCTATATATATATATATAATATATATATATATATATATATATATATATATAATGTGTGTGTATATAAACTAGAACACCTCATGCACTAAGTTGTATCCGGGAGTACCCAGGGTGCTCAAATAAACAAGAAAACTAGGACAACAGGTATATATATTAATAAATTTTATAATAATACAATCTTATATGTAAAGCTGTATTTATAAATATACGGTTTTACAATAAAACGAACTTATGTGTAAAGTCTCTTATGAAATAAAATTTCTGAAACTGGAAGTACGTAATACAAGCGTGAAAAAATAGAGGAGAACTAAGTATAACTACTCCCAAAAACCCGCAAAGCAAATAAATTAATTGCTGGAGGTACCACTGCAGTGAAATCAAACAAATGAGTACTACTCTCCAAGGGCCCAATAAGAATTCGTGACCGCAACGCTTTAAATTCAATAGCAGACACACGGACGGTACCCAGAAGGCAGGGAAATTAAATAGCAACGTGAAATAGCCATTTTTATCTTAGATGATGGCTGTTTTGATGCCTGAGAGAGAGAGAGAGAGAGAGAGAGAGAGAGAGAGAGAGAGAGAGAGAGAGAGAGAGAGAGATAATAATTAAGATTACCCAACCCAACAACATCTGTTGAACAAACCGGCAGCGAATCGCATAAGTCACCCTGAAACGTATGTGATTTAGTCCACTTCCAGCTGACGAGAAGGCAAGCAGGCATTTGCAGGGAACATCTGTTCAAATTCCACCTGTGCCAGTAGCGCCTGCCACATTTCACTGGAAGCACCACAGGAATACCGCTGAGCGGCCATTTTGCCATCACTCGCAGCATCTATAAACCAAGGGCAAACGTCTCTCTTGGTTCTGTGCCGTTCCCCCAAAAGGAGGTTCTTGCCTCTCTATCACTTTCCCGTCCTTTAACCAACTGCTTCCTTTTCCATCATTTTCCCGTTCTCTAACCCTCTATTTCATCCTCTATCGCCTTCCGGCCCTTTAGCCTTCTATTTCATCCTCTACTACCTTTCTACCCTCTCCTATTACCCCATTCTCTTCATCCCTCGGACATCCCAGCGGACACTGACTGGCCGCACTTCAAGCCAGATCAATGCAAATCGCATGATCTGTCAGATGATCCGAAACATTCGCGGTTAGTTGAGGTAATGCATGGAAATGGGATTACGGTCTCCGGTAACGAATGCAGGACAAGGTTTGGGACTGAATGTAATTACGCTGAAATAAGGCGAAAATTGCAGTATCACAAGGGAATCGATGACTGATGAAATCGAACTCCAGTATTTCATTCCTGTTTCCATACTATTTTTATCTATTCATTTCGAACAAACTATTGTTCTTCAGTAATTTTGAACGATCAATTTTTTTTTACTCATTTTGGAGGTATGGAAACTTATTCTAATAATATTTTTATTTTATGGAAAGTTATTCTAAAGGTAATTTTCTTTTATAATAAAAAGACAAATTACATACTTTCATTGCATGAAGCATGGTCTGAGCTGAATATGCATTACCAACCTTACATATGACATGTATATCATGTGCAAACTAATTTCAATATCTGTGAATACCTTTAATTAAAAGTGTTACAGTCTTTCAAGCTAATTAAAAATGGTTACCAAATAAACGAGCAAGCAAATAAAAAGACAATCCACAAAGAAAATGTTCCCACCAACTGAGTAAGATGATAAGGCTAATTATTATTCACGCAAAACGACTTCCCATTCCCTTAATGGAGACTCAGATCGTCTCCTGGTGAATGAAACTACGATAAAGTTCACAGAATTTACTAATACCTACTTCGATCAATTCTTACGAACTCCACAAGGGGAACTAACTTTTAATAAGCGAATGACTGACAAGTTCAGTGGCAAGACTTCAGTCACCGAAAATACAGAAACGCACAAAAGCGAGTTAATTAGATTTAGTATTTGGAGACCCATCCCATTTAACGTTACGGCAGGCTTGAGTTTCTTGTGAGTGTTATTCTAGTTGTACCTACACATCTGCCTACATTATCTAATCATCCATCACTCTATATGAACTATATATATATATATATATATATATATATATATATATATATATATATATATTATATATATAATAAATATAATATAAAACTGTATATACGGAAAAAAGATTACATGTGCATTTTTTAAATAACTTCTTATGATACCATGGTTTCATGATTTCCTCGTGAGACTAAACCTTCCTACGTAATAGCATGCGACTTCGAAAAAAGAATAATTAGTTCTCTTTGTGAGATTAATTTGAAGAAAAAAAATTAGTCACCATATCTTTATAAACATACACACACATGTATATATATATATATATATATATATATATATATATATATATATATATATATAAATATACATGTGTGTGTATGTATGTATTAATATATATATATATATATATATATATATATATATATATATATATATATATATGTGTGTGTGTATCCTAACTATTAGAACCCCAGAAAGAGAGGGAGAGAGAGAAAGATCAAATACACAAAATTAATAGCAGAATTTATTCTTCAAATTCATAAAGAGTGGAAGGACCTCACAAACACACACAGAACTAATAACAACTACAAATTCACTGGCTTCAGGAAAGCGAGATTCTCCCTTTCATACAAACATTTTTACAGCTATCATGACACTTCAGTTAAACTCGGCATAGCAAGTAACTTATTTCTTAGAGCCATGAGAATTTGCTCCCCATAATTTCTTAACAAAGAACTTGAAACAATCAGAAATCAGCTCATCTTGTTAAAATACCCTAAGCACAGAAAAAGCTATACATAAAGCAAAGAGCATTTTTTTTCAAACCCACAGAAAACAAAGGAAAGGAAACATTCACAAACAAAATCATAATCCTCAAGTGGCTAATTTAAGAGAGATCACACAAACTTTAAGCCATGCTAACCCTTTCGTCTTCACTTTATCCAAATACATTGGGGAAATCCTTAATTAACGTTCAGCCGAAACCAGTTTCTAAAGATGCAGGAGTCTATGAAATCCCCTTTAGTGATTGTGATAAGTCATACTTTGGGTTCACAGGAAAATCTCTCTCAGAGAGATTAACTCGACACAAGTGCCCAGTTAGATATGGACAACATAGTTTGGCAATTTTCCATCATATAAATAATATGGATTGGAACTCAACCCAAATTTCATACAAAAGCAGCTTGATACAAATGTCAGATGGTAGAATCTTCACTGATAAAGCAACAAGACAACAGGATCATATAGACAATATCTTCCCTACGACAACGATGAAGCAGATTAAGACAATTAACGGTACCAACATCGGTCTACTGATGACCCTAGGCATCACCTAGGGGTACATCTCCCACTACATTTTATATATATATATATATATATATCATATATATAAGATATAATATATATATATAAATATAGATATAGATAGATAGATAGATAGATAGATAGATAGATAGATAGATATATGATAGATAGATAGAGATAGATAGATAGATATGTACAAATGGAACATAGGTTAAAGATGTATCCTAATGCCAAGCATAAGAATTTGCAAATTCATGACACTGGTCCTGTCATGAACTGGGCAAAGGACCCTATCACCGCTAATGACTTAGTTCCCAATGTCATCAATCGGAAAAATATGTGGGGTCTATTCACTTATCACTCTTTAATTCTTTACTAAAGAATAAATAATGGATCTTTGGGTTGTTACTGTCTACTGATATCTGCCCTCATGAAGCCCATGTTGCTAAATGGAACTGTCTTCTCTACTACACAATCAAAAAGGACCTACCCTTTATTTCTTCTATCTACAACTGCATTACATGAAGAAGCCTTCCTGACTTCCTGACGTTGCCTTCACGCAAGCATATTTCGTCAACGGTTGTGTTCTATAGAGAAAATTCTATTTTCCTAAGATTATAAAAACTTTCGGTTTGAAACTTTGGCACTGTGGCAGAGAACTGATCTCCTGAAACGTTGCCATCATTTTGTTGAGGCCCGATAACATTTTATTTTACAACTCTGATAAGAAACAAATTTACATATTTAAATAACTGCAGTAATTTGAAGCGTAACAACCAAAACGAAGCAATTTCCTGATGACCTATTCATATTTTTCAAACGTGAACTCTCGAACCAAACAATGATCTTGTTATTAATCAAGCAACATCTAACCTTGTAAGATCATTAATTTTCTTTACTTGTTTTTGCAATGATTTAAGAAAATTTGTGAAATTTAATCAAAATGAAGTAGGGCTTCTGTTTTCTGCGGGTTAACGTCCTAGAGAATTTTATCTTTTAAAGTGTTTGTCATGAGCTTGCCTTCATAAAAATAGCGTTGGGAGAAACAGAAGAAAAACTAACTCCAAATGGAGGAGCTGAAATTATATTAAAAAAAAAACGTATCCACACCAATCAGGGTGCTCTTTGTGCAACTACCATTAAATAAGCTAATCACTTTCCTTAATTACAAACTAGCACACCGCCAATAAATTTACAACTTCTAGGTTTTTTCCTTTTAGTAATCTATCTTTTCAGAACAATTCGTTTTTTCGAATCAAGACTCACCTCCAAGTTTATCTCCTTAAAAGGTGGGAGCAGACGACAATATGTACAAGACAGAATGCATATATGAAATTATTAGAACCAGAACATGCCAAAAGGACTTCAGAGCGTTCCTTTCCCACATGGGAAAACCTCTTGACAGTCGTCAAAATTACTTTTGCTTAAAAGCCTAAAACAATGGGAAAAATTGCAACGACAGCCATAATACACGTACTATTACATACTTTTAACTTATTGCAACAATAACCATTAATACTATCTTATTGCTACAACAATTCATATAGGTACTACTACACAATACTAACTTATACAAATCTTACGCTTGCTGAGGTTGCAATAATGATAAGAATAAGAATGCCTCTTTCACAATGTAAAATCTAATAAAAAAAAATTATGATGCAATACTAAGAAACAGAGGCAGATGTTTCATGCGACAAACAAAAACTTTATAATAACATTCAGAGGTAAAGAGGTCCCTATAGAATACAAAGAAAACCAAAGTGACAACAAACCCCCACCTTTTTCCCTTCAAAAGAATCTTTCCGAGAAGAGAAAAAGGCATTTTATAAATCATGAACGAAGGCTCGCTCGTAAGGCCTCTACCTGGGCTACGTTCAAATGCACGATAGAAAGTAACATGGTTGTACTTCCACTTCACTATAAGAAAAGTCATTTTTCCCTATTATATTGTTTATACAAACACACACACACGCATATATATATATATATATATATATATATATATATATAATATATTAATATATACTATATCAATATACATATACATATATATATACATGCATATGTATACATACATACATATGTACATACATACATACACACACAGACACTGTGTGTGTGTGTGTGTGTGTGTGCGTGCGTGTTTGTATAAACAATATAATAAGGAAAAAGGATTTTTCTTAAAGTGAAATGGAAGTGTGTATGTATGTATGTATGTATGTAGTATGTTATATATATATATCTATATATATATATATATATATATATATATATATATATATATATATTAGCTGACCAACCTGAAGCTGCCAAGGTGATCTCCGAATGACATCCAATAAACTCTCTCTCTCTCTCTCTCTCATTCCTGTTAAGATAGATGTTTTAGTTACATTGACCAACATTTTTGACAATTTACATTTCACCACCTCTTAATCCCATCCCTATCAGGACTGAACTTTGACTTAATGGGCATCGGGAGTGTCTCTGTTCATCCCAGCAACCTCAAAAACTATGGATTAGACTCTACTATCTGTAGTTTCGGATATTTTTAAATGCCACAATCTTCCCTCCATTTTCCACGCCCCCCTGCCTATCAGGGGTGAGCTTGGACTTGAATGGCAATAAGAGTGTCACTTTTCATCTAAATGACCTCAAAAACTATGGATTAGACGCTAATATCTGTATTTTTTGGTTACTTTTACATGTCACCACCTCCCCATCCCTTTTCTCCCCCTTCCATTCCTATTATGGCTAAACTTGGGCTTAAAAGGGCTTCAGGAGCATCATTCATCTCAGCAACCTCAACATTATAGATTAAGACACCAGTATCTGTCATTTTCTGTCATTTTTACATATCATCCCCTTTTCACCCCTTTCTTACCCCCTCATATTGGGGCTGAAATTGGACTTGAAGGCCATCAGGAGTATGTCACTATTCATCTCAGTGACCTCAAAAACTAAGGATTAGACACTAATATCTGTCGTTTTTGGTTACTTTTACACCAACCCCTTTCTACGCCTTCTCACCCCCTCCCTATTGGGGGCTGCACTTGACTTGAAGATCATCAGAAGTGTCACTATTCATCTCAAGTGACCACGAAAACTATGGATCAGACACTAATATCTGTCATTTTCTTTATTTTTACATGTCAACCCCTTCCCAATATTACTATCAGGGCTGAACTTGGACCCAAAGAGCATAGGGAGTGTCATTATTCATTTCAGCGATCTTGAAAAATAAGGACGTCACCCCCTTCCCGACCCACCCACTTCTCACCCTCCTCCCTATTCCGTTTAATGTTTTAAGCAAAATATTGCTCGACAGCTTGACACAAAGAAACAAAACTAGATTCACCCATTAAAATATGAATATCACGGTAAAGGGAGATTTATGTCACTGCACTGGGTCATGTTTTCACTTGCCTGGGAATTTGGGGAAAACCAATTTAAAGGGAGGTTTTGAGGATATAGGATATATGAATGAGAATGGAGAAGCTGGTTCAGAAATGGGAGCTGTCTTTACAGACACTGGTTTAAATCAAAAGTACAGTTGTCTTGGCACATTACCCTATATGTCAATGGGATTTGACATTCCTTGTAGTGTGAATGATGGCCGAGGAAGCTGGTATCTTATTGCTACCAATGAAGGGAGTGAGTTGGGGTGCGACTGGATTAGCTGATCGCACCAGACCATGGGAAAGCAGACCTTGGCTGTGGTGGTGAGGTAGAGATTCGTCTGGAGTATGAGTCCGTTCCAGGAAGGGCTCATAGGCTTCTAGTGTAAGCGAAGGCACTGGCCCAGATGAGTCTCTCTCAACTCGAAGGGTGGACAACTGAGGTCCAAGTAATAGCTACGGGCATAGTTCTAGAATAGTAAGAGCTACTGGTTTGTAAGGGCAATCCTGGGTCCTTATATCCCCATCTGCAGCCATCAACTTGGATGTTTTGAAATGGTGACCCCCATTGTTCTCTCGTCAAAAGAAGGATCCTTCAAATCACCCAGGGAATGCTGGAGGAGAACAATATTTCGACAGAATTGAGTGTTTCAAAGAATAACAATGGAAAAGGGCGTTGCTGAGGAGAGAGAGGTTAAAAGTGGGCAGAGTTACTAGGTGCGAAAAGGGTTTAGGGGTCAAAGTCAAAGTTAAATGGCTCATGACAGGGTTGAGGGGTCAGCCGCTGGAGCCAAGGTGTTAATGAAGGCATCCTGCCCCTAGGGAATTTTACAAAATGGCGGTAAGAGAAGGTGTAAAGATTTAGGCTTGTCCCAAATTTTCCCATAAGTGTTGTGACCAAATACAGGGCATATGTAGGTGGTCATTGAGTCGGGGTGGCATGAAGTGCTAATGAAAGTTGGAGGTCGTTGAATGAGATTATAAGGAATTGGATAAGGAATTAGACAATGGACTTAAGGGATGGGCATCACTGTGAATCGTCTGAAGTACTCATTAATGGCAATGCAGATGTTCTCAAAGGGCATACGGCAGTGTTCGCTGCTGCTAATCCGAAAATCCTATGAGGAGTTCGCTCAGAGTGGCTACATGTTGTGCTATTGTATTCAGTGTCTTAGGGAAATTTTAAGCTATGCTAAGTGAAACGA
>NC_061096.1:14345716-14355716 GCF_015104395.2 Macrobrachium nipponense
TAAGCCTCACAAAAGAAAAGAGATCTAGAAATGACAAAACAAAAACCTTCACATAAAAGTTGGACTGAGAATCTAGTTATCTAATTTAATTTGACTTTTGGAGTTTGGAACATAATCTAATTTTCGTTCCACTTTTTAAAATATTTTTTGTTCTTTCTTGAGAGCCTTTTCATACTATTACAGGGGTTTCTGTGAGGTTATGTTACCTCAGTGCGCAATGTTATCTTCATTTTCATTCTCGGGTAATAACACACTCTCTCTCTCTCTCTCTCTCTCTCTCTCTCTCTCTCTCTCTCTCTCTCTCTCTCTCTCTCTCTCTCTCTCTCTCTCTCTCTGGGTGAATGGTCTTTGTACATATAGGCAGATGTTCTTACACGATAATGCACATCTGTCAGTCTTTTTGTATATTCAAAATAAAATGTCTGAAATAAGTGCAGTTAGAGGGACGAAAGTAAACATTTATACATTTAAGAAAAATGTTGATTAGCTATCCAGAGGGGCTGAGATGATGCAGAAACCACTGCAAACATTAAGGGAAAATGGTAACACTAAGAGCAACAAAACAACTGACATCAATATTACTAACTGTGAAATAAATCAATTCATATCTTGAACAGTTCATCTTGTATTTTTGGAGGTGGCGTCAGATTCTAAACCCTTATATTTGTCAGACGAACAAATATAAGAGCCTTTGAAATTCCCATTCATTAAATTTTGTGTTTATTCCCTGAAAAATTAATGTAAAGGTCCCCCTCAATAATGCATGGGTATATCCAAAGATCTACTTATGAAAAGGAGAAATCAAAGGATTCAACTGCAATGCTGTGAAAACAGAAACAACTTCGGCGGACCTCTTTTCGAGATGATAACGTTTAAGTTTGTCATTTGTGTGCAACGAAAATTAGGAGGGAATATTGACTCATCGTTGAGGAGAGAGAGAGAGAGAGAGAGAGAGAGAGAGAGAGAGAGAGAGGGAAGATCGTTGGAGATGAGTATCGTTGGAGAGAGAGAGAGAGAGAGAGAGAGAGAGAAGAAGCGAGAGAGAGAGAGAGAGAGAGAGAGATTAGGAGGGAATATTGACTCATCGTTGGAGAGAGAGAGAGAGAGAGAGAGAGAGAGAGAGAGAGAGAGAATTAGGAGGGAATATTGACTCATCGTTGGAGAGAGAGAGAGAGAGAGAGAGAGAGAGAGAGAGAGAGAGAGAGAGAATTAGGAGGGAATATTGACTCATCGTTGGAGAGAGAGAGAGAGAGAGAGAGAGAGAGAGAGAGGAGAGAGAGAGAGAGAATTAGGAGGGGATATTGCCCATCCCCTCGTTAGAGAGAGAGAGAGAGAGAATATCGGGATATTACGTGCTTAATCTACCTTCTTTATGCAGGTATGTATTTTGCTTGTCATTTGTAACGGAAAAATATTATCAGCACTATTTTTTCAGTGATCCAGTGCATCGCAAATAATAATAATAACAATAACAATAATAATAAGATTGATGATAAAGAATTATGAACAATGCCTGTAGCAATCATGTTAACACAAGCAATTTGAAGTAATGATGCATATTGCCGATGATAATGTCTGCAATAAATGTAAACTCCCCAGTCGTTTTGAAAGCAGTATGCACACATTTTTTTTCCTATGCTCAATGGACTTAAAACTAAAAGACCGAATGGAGGTTTGTAATTCAAAGAAAAACATTCCTATCCAGATCGCCGACGTAACTCCACCAGCGATAAATAAAGCTTTACCTTCCTATGTTTCCTTCAAATCACTTCCACGTAGATATCAGAATCGAAAACTCCTCTCTGGGAAACACGAGCCCCAGTCATGTTTAAAGTTTAGCCCAAGGAATTTTTTTATGAATCTATACTGAAGACAAAATGATTTATAAATTCTCTTTACTTACTGCAAAGCTTCCGATTGTCTAGTTTGTTTGTATGCTGATTTTAAGTTGCATGGAACCAGTGGTTATTCAGTAAACGGGACCAACGGCTTTATGTGACTTCCGAACCACGTCGAGAGTGAACTTCTATCACCAGAAAGATACATCTCTTACCCCTCAATGGAATGCCCGATGTGGCAGGCCAAGACCAAACCGACCATGCCACTGAGGCGCTCCGGCTGTCTAGTGACTTTTTATCGACCAATTCTACAGACATACTAAAAAATACGGAGAAGCTCGAGAAACTTCAGGTATGATTGAGATTTTAATTTAATAAACCGATGGCGTAGCATCGCAGTCGAAACATCATGAACTTTGACCCATAAGCCTAAAGGACTGGCATCAAACATCTCTAGTTTTAAGAAGGGCGAACAATTCTCTTTGTCAAATTTTTTTCATCTTTATGGGCATTTTTTTAATACTAAGGTGTGTGTTTACGAGTTACAAATATTTCACGGGGATTACGTAATCTAAATGTTCAAGGAATGAGCAACAGCTTCTTTTACACGGAGATCACAACTCTCTGAATGGATGGGGTCTAAGTTATTTACCGGACCTTTTTCTCCTTGAGTTCTCAGCAACGTACGTCGTTCATTTTATGTTTCATTTTCCCC
The DNA here is from genome assembly GCF_015104395.2 of Macrobrachium nipponense. Taxonomy (NCBI): domain Eukaryota; kingdom Metazoa; phylum Arthropoda; class Malacostraca; order Decapoda; family Palaemonidae; genus Macrobrachium; species Macrobrachium nipponense. The sequence continues at coordinate 14,348,270 of NC_061096.1, forward strand.
CTTGCCCCTCCCCCAAAAGCTATGAAAGCAATCGGCACTCAGTTCTATACTAATGTATATCTAGTTTAACCAGACCACTGAGCTGATTAATAGCTATCCTATGAATGCCCCGAAGGATTAGATATTTTCACGTGGCCAGGAACCAATTGGTTACCTAGCAACAGGACCTAATGCTTATAGTGGGATCCGAACCACATTATATCGAGAAATTAGCTTCTAATCTGACTCCGCGTTGGCAGAGCGGGGAATTGATTTCGGGGCTACCAAATCGGTAGGCAAGCATGTAACCCACCCGTCCAACGAGAAACTGGTTCTATACTTAAAGTAATAGTAAAAGAAAATATCTTAATTTTCTGTGCCCTGCGGTCACTCGTTTACATCGAACTGTACAGCAGATACCCGGAAAATATGAAAGATGACGAGTGTATCGACGAGAAATCTATTTCAAATATTCAGACTAAGCGATAGTATAGAACAAAACAGAATTTAGGCCACAGCCTAAGCGCTGGGACTTATGAGGTCACTCAGACAGCAAACGGATATTGACTGTAAAAAGGTTTGAAAGGTGTAAAAGGAGGAAAACTTCGCATTTACACTAAGAGTCAACTGTTCAGAGAGGGCGGAACGTAAGATGGAAGAAGAGAAAATGAACGGCGGTTCAGTAAAATGAATGGCATCGGTTACAACTAGGGGCTGAAGGAACGCTGCAAAGAACCTTCAGTAATGCCTACAGTGCACAGACAGCACCTCCCCACAATGGGGGACATAGCGGTGATCCTAAATTTTTTAGTCCTTCCTTATTTTCAGACAGAGGGAGCTCACATTTAGTTTAACAGACTTTTCATTCCTTCCTGTACCTGAATATCCTATCTAGGACAGATGGATCTGCATTGTCACATAAAATATACACAGCTTTACTATGAAATATAGGTAACTTATACAATGAAATTATTAATAGAAGAAAGTTATTTGTTAAATGCACCTGTTCGTCTACCCTTACCCATTAAGGCTTTCTCTCAATCAACATGATATTGAGACTAAAAAAACCCTCCCTATCCCATAGAGATAAATGACTGATGAAAAGCCCTTTAGTTTTTGAACAACCATCTAAATATGTAGTGAAAACTCGAATCCATCACGACACTTGAGCAAAATCGCCCCCACCCACTGTGTGTGTGTGTGTGTGTGTGTGTGTGTGCGCGCGCGCGCGCGCGCACACGTTCAAGTCTAAACATAACTAAAAAAAAATAAATAGCACGACCTCGCCATTAACAGCACTTGGTATTTTTTTAATATAATTTGAAGTGATCACATCCAAAAGACCGACCATTGGTAATGTTACCTTGTTACAAAATCTATATGTATCTATGGCTCTTTAATTAAGCACAATACCTCATCAGCTTTATACAGTATTTATATTTTCACAAAATTTTTTTTTTTTTTTTTGGGGGGGGCCCTCCAAGATGCATTACCAAAATAGTGAAAGTTATTTGAATGCAAGTTTTTAATAGCCTTTTCTAGAGTAAGGTTTATTTACAGTGACATCAAATTATATGTATTTTGTTCAATACTCAGGGGCCTGATAAAGAGAAAACGTGCCCAGCAGATGTGCCAGCCTAGAGTTGGGACACAATCAATGGCTGTATTCAAAAGTTCTGTAGCTTTGTCTGCATCTTAACGTGCGAATATTATATTTCATCATGCTGTGCGAAATAGGAAAGGAACTATTTTTTACTATACATAGCTTTTTGGTTCAACTGTAAAGAAAAGCATAAAGAATTGCTGAAGAGTGCTGCCATGAAAACGAAACATAGGTTATGAAACATTGGGCTCTTGCACAACTTTCCTCCTGTGCTGAATTTTCCTCTTGATCAACATACCATCCATGAAGATGGTAAGTCAAATATATAACCAGATGTGTATAGTGCAACAGCAAAGATTCTTTTGCTGCCATGTCAAACAATGGTCAGCCCTAAAACAGATTATTTTTTCTTTTTAAAGAACAAAGAGAATTTGCATAATCAAAGTGCATGTCTCGCCGGATCCTACTTGCATGAAGTTTGCCGACGTCGTTGGATAGTCCACTTTCCCATAAGCTTTTCCTGGCTAAAATGAAAGGGAATTATGCTGTCGGTCACAGTTTTTTTTTTTTTTTTTTTTCTGTGTGTGAAATACAAATCGTATGATATTTCATCGTTGGTGGGTTCACGCTATTTAAAGGAAAACCTGCACTGAGCTTGCTTTTTGATAATAATTGTTCCTAATGCATACTGGGATAATACAACATATAGCTCTATAGGCACGCTATTTATAATTCTATGACGCCGTACGACGCCTCAGAGGCGATAGTGTTTGATGAGCAACCGGAACTTTCATCCCTTTATCTAGAAAAGACACGAGTGACATTGCCTTGTTTTAATAAGTCCTTTACCAGGATAGCTGATAAAATTAGAAGTCCACAGCAAAAAAAAAAAAAAAAAAAAAAATTAACAATAAAGGACTAAACAAGAAAAACTATGAAGCTCTCTGACGCTTCCTCCATTCGGGAAACTAATTTTTAAATGTCTACTGATGGAAAATATACTTTTATGGTCTTCCCATATCTATTCTTTTCCCCATTTCTGTGTCAACGTTTGCTATCTGACGTAATTAATTAGCACTCATTTGTATACTCTCCTCACCAAATGTCTGCTTGTTATCCACCTGTTTCCCCACCTAACTACGGCAATAAAGATGAAAAGTATTAAACGATATTGTTATGAAAAGAAAATAACTCAATAGATAGCGACACAAATTTGAACTGAAGGAGACGAGTCCAACCTTTGGCTCAAAACTCTATCTCTGAGGCCGCATGCGTTCTTTAAGTCGCATTTCACGACACGAAGGAATACGGTGGAAGTATGCTTACCTACTCCCCTCCCCCCACCACCACGGGGTTCATAGGTGCTGCGTAACTCATGAGAGAAAACTGGTAAGAAAGTGGATCTGAGCAAGAAAAAAGCAAGTTCATCACATAACTTAATTGCTTGTAACAAGTTAAATTAATGTAATTTTATACTACCTACCAACCTATGACAGGAAATGAAAGAGAGGACAAAACCAGATTGCAAACCTCACCTACCAGTGACTACCGTAACCACTTGGTCCCTTGAGGTTCGTTCACTAATATCCGTTACGATTTTCTCAAACTCCACTTTTCTCATAAACAACGATGCAATAAATTACTCCGGGATCTAGCCCGTGACAAGGAGCCACTCCAAATTACGGACAAAAGCAGAGATACATCTTTCGCATTACCCTGACAAAGACGTCATTGCGTACTGTAAACAATTCCCCATGGATTATATTGTCTCATTCGAAGTGTGCATAGAAAACGGAGGAATGTTTTCAAAAACCGGAGGAGAAAACTTACTCGCCGTCTTCATTGTATAAAATAAATAATGCCTCCCTTGGTACACTAGGTCTCGCAGACCTTCAGTATTTCTGTCTCATATCTGCATTGTTTCCAATTGATTCCACTTTTTATTCTTTGGCCATTTTTTTAAATCTATATGGGAATGGCTTTGATAATGTTAAAATTCTTGAAGAGTTTTCAATTCAGATAGCTTCAGCAAGTTTTCGTCTCTGTGTATCTGGTATTGTTACATTTGTCAATATGGCCATAATCTGCAGGGTGTTTAAAAACAGCGCCGTTTACATCTCTTCTCATAACTTCTTTGGGCTGTCGTTTTCTCTGCCCAAAGTCTATCAGTTCACCTACGAAAACCTGGTCATATGTTCTAGATGGTAATTTATAAATACATGACTTATCTGACTAAGTTTCCAGATCTAATTAACACAATTTTAACAGTTGTAGTCTTGTATACGCCGAGTATTTTACAATTTCTGAGGTTAGGCATTCATAGCAAGAGCTGTTTTGACAATATTGGCATGTTTAGGGCACTGCAAAGATATTCATCATCCTTGAGAGAGGGCTCTCTTTCTTTAATTCCGTTTTTTGAAGTGCTTTATTTATAAACTTAAAGTTATGGTAATGTTTGCTAAATACATCTATTAGAAGAAAAGTGATGTATTCAATAAACTCCCTACCATTTATATCATTAGGTCTTGAAAATAAATTCGAAATGACTCATAATTCTGTACGTTCTGGCAGACTGGAAAAGGGTATGTATACATGAATATGAATGCGTATCTTTCCTACATATTCTGAATCCATTATGAAGTTTCAGAGCGGATTACAAGAGTGGGTCCAGGGTAATGGATTTTCATTTCCTACTTCAACCTAGAATAATATAAATATGGAGATTTCCTAAAGACTAAAGATGAACAATATCAAGAGAAAAACGATCAACAGCAAAAACCTCATCACCGTACCTTACCCAAGTTATGTTAAAATCTAATATATCTGATAATAGTTCAGCTTCAAACAATTCCGTAAAAATATTTGTTAAAATGGGAGACACAGGAGGACCCATGGGAAGGTATATTTGACAGAAAATTCTATTGTTGCAAGTAAAATAGGACTCAGAAATACGTAATGCAATCATATTTATAAAATTACCATGTGGTACATTTGTATCTAAATTAAAATATTCAATTTTGTTACTCAGACACAGAAGATATTCTTGTAACAGGCTTCGGAAAATCAGGAGTCTACATCAAAACTCACTCGCCTTTTATTTCAGAAAAGGAAGAGAGCTTTCCATGAGTTTAATGAAGTCTACGGACGTTTTACAATGTCCTATTTGATCACGGAGACAGAACTACAGGATATGAATATCAGAATGTAAAAGGCAAGTTATTTATGGTATCCTTTGCTCATTGCATCAGTAGCGAACCTATTCAGGTATGCACTTAATTTTCAGTTATTTTTTCCCTCTCGTGAAAGATAAGAGGAAAGCTGATGGAATTGAAAATCCAAGAGTCCAGGCGAAATAAAAGGATTAAAATTCCAAAATGCAGCATACATCGTTAGCAGACGGTTGGAGAAATGCCAGGATGAAGTGTAGTACAAAACTATAATTCAAGTGTAACGAAGCTGGAAAAACACAAATGACAGATACAACTGAAAAACTGAAGCACACTTTATCAAAGTGAAAATGTTACAATGAAAGAAATAAATGAAAAAGAACATATAGATGACAATTTCAATTGTTTAGAAATAGATACAGATAACATACACAATACGATATTCGATGAGTTTGTATGGATCGTATGCACGTGCACACACACAAGGATGAACCTTTAATGAATAAAGTCCTTTCAAAAGAATGAAAGCCCTGATAATAGGGACGACCTGGATGATAAATCTTTGTCCTAAAATATTAGATCACTTGGAGAGCCTTCATAAGGATGTTCAAAACTGGCCATTAAGAACCAAGGCTCCTTTCAGCATTACTGCTCATGGCATTATAAAGTAAAAATATCTAATAGATACAGAAGATAGGACCCGAAATAAACGACTCCATGAAAAGTAAACAGAGTAAATACACCAGGTAAAAACCAGAGCCCATCACATTATACATTTCCAGTGTGTAAAGCCAAAAATAGGGCAAGGCAGTAAAAGTACGAACCCATCTGATGGAGATAGAAATCAAACAAGAATTGCAGAGTGGCATAACTCAAACCAAATGCTTTTATTAGAGATATGTGTAAATGATAAAAATACTTTAAAAAGAAATGGATCTTTCCTAGATACTGAGCCGCAAGGGGTTCCGGGGATGGATTAATATTTCTTGGGGTTCATTACCTTTATGATATTCACAGTCTTTTGTTTATGTTTTACGGTAATCCACAATTGTGGGGTCACTATCTAGAAAAGATCCAAATACATAAACCTCGAAAGTTAACACATGAATGTTGTAAAACTAGGCCGGGTTAATATGCTACACACGACAGTCTTAAAGAGACATAAAAAGAGGTGTACTCCATAAATTCTGGTCCCCTCCAGCAGCAGGAGGCCTCTCCAAAACCTTCATGAATTACACATCATCCCTGGGGTTGCATTGCAATGGGAATAACAGGATCCCCTCCATCGAATTCTTCACGAAATATAGATGACCGATGCGGAACAGACTTTTACTGCTTTACAAGATTTGCAAAAAACAACTTTTACTGTGTGAGGGCGATTTATATGAACTTTAATGAGGAACAAGTAAAGAATGCGCCGAAGTTTCTTCGTAATCAGGTTTTCTGTACATTGTATAATGCTGCATAATGCCCCGTGCCCAAAGAAAATTTCTTGCCCCTGCCCGGAGGTGGCCTGTCCCATACCAATGCCGGACACACGATCATCGTTAAATTTAACCTTTAACAAAATAAAAACAACTGAGGCTACAAGGCTGCAATTGGATGATCAAAATCCAATTTGTAACCCTCCAGCCTCAGTAATTCTTAAGATCTATGGGCGGACAGAAAAGTGCGGATAGACAGAGAAAGCTGTCTAAATAGTGTTCTTTTACAGAAAACTAAAATCACTAAAGATTTCTGATGGTCAAAGAAACTATCATATAGTGAGACGGAACGAAGTCTGTAGTCAAGGAACCCATTTGTCTTAAAAAAAAGTAATAATAATAAATAAATATTTTTTCCATTTTAGATAAATGTTTTTAAACATGGAAAATAAAAATAAATTAATTAACAGGACTCAAGGGACCGCGAATACCAGCACTAAGGTTATTTTTTCGCCTAGTTTGTTGTTATTGTTACCAGGATTACTTAAAATGTTATCTGTGGATTTTTATAAAGAGCTTTCAATACAGATTAGACCTTTATTTCTGGATGAAGATTTCTGTCTTCGAGGAGAGTTGCAATTTCTGAACGCTCTTATGTTCCTCGTTGGACGAGTGGTTTTCGAGCTCGGCTACCAATCCGGTGGTCCGAAGTTCGATTCTCGGCTCGGCCAACGCGGGATCAGAGGAATTTATTTCTGGTGCTAGAAATCAATTTCTCGATATAATGTGGTTCGGATCCCACAATAAGCTGTAGGTCCCGTTGCTAGGTGACCAATTGGTTCCTAGCCACGTGAAAATATCTAATCCTTCGGGCCAGCCCTGGGAGAGTTGTTAATCAGCTCAGTGGTCTGGTAAAACTAATATATACTTAACTTTTTTTCTGAACGCTCTTTAACACTTGTTCGTTATGATCATCTTATGCCAAAGGTACAAAAAAGTAAGATTTACTTCGACTGCCGGTTTATTCCGTGCAACTAATAGTTCCAATAGCGCTGTTTTTGCATGGCAAGGGTTTGGACACAGGCATAATAATGGCACGCTTTGCAGCAAGGAAGGTTTCAATAATTATGATCAAGAAAAAAGAGAGAAGGCCACTGAAGCAGCAAATTATCATCAAGACTTGATAAAAAAGAACAAGTACCAGTATATTATATATATATATATATATATTATATATATATATATATCTATATATATATTATATATAATATATA
>NC_061096.1:14360716-14363216 GCF_015104395.2 Macrobrachium nipponense
TATATATATATATATGAGTATGTATATATATATATATATATATGTATATATATATATATATATATATACATATATATTGTATTTGGGGAGTGTACAACAATTGGGGGATAACCTAAATCTATCTGCATGTGGCCTGGACAAGGAAGTGCAATCATACAACAAACATAGGCTGAGTACCGGCTTCAGAGTAGGTAATGATTATGCAAACTTTAAGGTTAGCTTAATTAATTATATTTCCACTCTGAACGAATTGATAGCATCCTATGGGTTTAAAGGGTACATTTCAGCAATGGATTAGATCTTGAAGTAGACTAACAGATGGCCAGTTTTCCGGACACGTGGCACATAGGAAACACAAAGAAGGGGAAGATTTCCCGAGCATACGAGGCGAGAAGCCAGAATCCACAGCGGCTCAATGGCAAGTTTGTAACGAAAGCGATTTGGGGCTGAGCAGGGTTGCATAATACACGGGGATGATGATCGTAGAAGGTGTACATAAGGTACTAAGTAATGTGATCGAATAAGGAATAACTTACGTTAATAATCACTTACAAGGGAAAGCAGTTACATTACTGATTAATTACGAAGCAAAGTAGTTATGTTATTGATAAATTCCAAATGAAAAGTTACGTTATAGATCAATTCCGAATGAAACAAGTTATGTTACTGATCAATTCCGAATGAAACAAGTTATGTTACAGATCAATTCCGAATGAAACAAGTTATGTTACTGATCAATTCCAAATGTAACAAGTTACGTTACTGATCATTGACTCGAAACGATTTTCATTACTTCACAATAGTATATATAATCTAGACTGATAGCCAATAACAATGCAATTATGACGCAGCACAGATAAAACACAATACAATTAAGACACAATCCAATGGTAACAGAATACAATCATAGCACAATATGATCATAACACAATGCAATTATAACACAATATAGGAATCACGCAGGAAGATGAAAAGGAAATTAAGTTGAAGATCGAAATAAACTGACTGCTATAACCTTAACTTGTACAATTCCTTGATTAGAGATTGGAGTTCGTACTCCTCAGGGGCACCGATGGGGGAGGGAATAATAATTCACAACAAAACATAGGCTTAGCAGTAGCCTGTCTCAAAGGGGACAGCAGCTCAGGAAGGAGAATATGCGAGACTAGCTCATCTGAGGGCATAAAAGAGTCTAAGTCAGTCCTAAACACGATTGCGCCTTTTATCAGTTCAGAGGTTTGCCAGGGTCCTGCTAGGTGGCGCTGCCTGTCCTTCATGTCAGGCCACAAGGCAAGCCATGTGGCCAAAGCATTCGATATGGCGACTGGTTTAGCCTTCCTCGGCAGGGAGACGTACCCTCCCGGGGTGCGCTTTCTCTTGAACCCAAGTTGAGAAGGCCACAGCAGTCAAACAGACAAGAGGTGATATGAAGAATTAATCCCTTAAAGGAGTGGTGTGTGAGATGGAGGGGCGAGTACGCCTGTGTTTAATTATGAATAAAATTTAATTTGTGATTACTTTACGTCACTTTGAATCAGAGATGTCTTAAACTAATTACAATATAGATATATATATATATATATATATTATATATATATATATATATATATATAATAATTATATAAATATATCTATATATATATATATATATATATATATATATATATATATATATATATATCATATATATATATATCACAGCAGGATACTTAAAATTGTTTAAGGTAAAAAGTACTTACAAATGTGCTCAGAGTTATTACTAGTTAAGTTATACTCGGCTTAATAAAACTATTGGAGATCTAGAACAAAAGTATATGATTAAACATATGAGGAAACTTTTGTATCGTTTGAAATTAGTTTTCCAATGTAATAATGAACATTTCACTTCTTGTGATCTATTGAAATGATTTTAATATAAGTGGCAAACTAATGGTCAGAAGGTAAAGTATCCATAAAAACCAAATATATTCTAAAGCCTCGTCCCTCACAGAAATACATCATCACTTCCAAGTTGTAACAGGGTCATATCTACTGTAAATAAAAATGTTTTCACCACTCCTGTCCTAAAAGCGCAGTTTTGAAAACAGTACGGACTTAAAACCGAATAAACATATTGGGCATCTGCCAATTTTGGTGGTTTACCTCCAAGCGTGTAGTTATATCTTAAAGTAAAGTTACATAAAGGTCAAGAATGTTCGTTAGTCTTGTCAGTGACTTCACACTACGGTGGTCCAGGTGTCAAATTCTGGTTAAATTCTTGATAAGTTTTCACTTCCACACGAGCTGGGGATGGAGGACTACGGGGAGTGTATATGTCTACTGAATCATCGGTAGATATTACCTGAACCACATTTCACATGTGCACAAAGAGTTTAGGAGCTTATCTCACCTGGAATGTATGTTTGGTCAGTACGTGCACTGTATGTAAACACATTGACCTGTCAGCTACATCTACAGCTCATTGACACCCTTCAATGATTTCAAAGGGTCTCCCAATTTC
>NC_061096.1:14368216-14395716 GCF_015104395.2 Macrobrachium nipponense
GCATAGGAAACTTGGTGGAGGATCAAGGGGAGATGTAGTTACGGAAGGTACCTAACAACTCGATCTCAAAATGAAAGGAGTTACGTAGTTATCACTGAGAAACACTCGTGGGCTGCGGGCCAACATGTCTATACAATTATAACGCAGTGCAGAAATCGCGTGGGAAGCATAAAAGCAAAATAAGTCAGAGACTGGAAATGGGACTGTCTGCTAATAACCATGAAATGTGCACATTTCCTTCTGTAGCAGTTGGAGTCGTCTTCCTTAAGGGCGCTGGTAAGGGAGGGATATCTGAAAGCACAACAAATGTCACTTTGGCTAGAAACAGCCACTGTCTCAAAAGGAAGTGGCTCAGAGGAGCGTGAGAGAAGTTCTACGGCCCTTCGTTGTTGCCGCTTTTGATTAAGCTGGCCTTATGCCAGCACGGGCTCTTGCTCATAGAGCAGCCCGTAACACATCCCTTCGTTTGGTCCTCTAGCCTTTTATGACCTCGGAAGGGGTTCGCCAGCATCCTGGTAGATGGCGGTATCTGCCACCGGGCGCCTCTTCGCCACGAGGTCGTACTAGGTTTAAATATGGCGGCTGGGCGCCCTGGCCCACCTGCAGCGTGGCATGGCCTTGGGCAAACTTTCACTTCCAGCTGGAGAATATGCAAACACAAGGCACCAGCAGTCAAGTGAACATAAAGCGATTACAGGATTAATTCCTTAAAGGAATTGGTGTGCGATGAGAGAGAGGGGAGAACTCTTCTGTATCTTGATTAAGAATGGAAATAAAAGAATTGGTTTCCTTCTGGATTTCCTAACATCACGTTAATTGGAAGAGGAGATGGCGTCAATTGTGTGACACCTCATTAAAGTTATATATATACACACACACACACACACACACACACACACACACACACAGAGTTGCTCTGAGCGCAGATGATTTATATCTAATCGTAACACGAATTTTGTGCAATAAAAGAACTGATGGTTTTGAATGATAAAATACCAAGTATTTAAGTGACACCAGTAAAGGGCCCGGAGAGAGAGAGAGAGAGAGAGAGAGAGAGAGACGAGGAGAATCGAGAGTAGAGAGAGAGGAGATGAGAGAGACGCGATCGGAGTCTATTATTTTCAATCAAATAGCAGCAATACTGCATCATTCATCGGTCAAACACGAAATCCACTGACGCTAAAAGAAAAACAGACGAAATTCACAGCACTCGAACAACAAAGCTGGAGGAAAGCGAGTCAGGGTTAAAAGGAAATGTATTCGGCGCCTATGGAGGCAACGTGAGTTTTTTTATTTCTATTATTCATAAGCTAAGGATCTCAGAATGGTAAGAAAGGTACATCTTATGATGAATGGAGACATTTATGTTGCGAGTAGGAAATGAAGGGAAAGAAGAAAAAATCTTAAAGGACTCTCACGAGATGAAACTTCCATACGGACTACCGTCCACTATCCTTTGAGCCTGACTCTACCAGGAAGCGGGGAAGAATCGAGGAAGATAGTTATGTAATTAGAGCTGCAAAAGCACAGATACTCTTTTGTAGGATGACAAATTGGAGTAATGGTTACCACGAGTAAATACATATAAACAGACGCGACCTAAATAATGCTGAATGCTTTATTGTATGTGGTGGGTTGCTATTATCACTGTGGAAGGGTATGAAGTTAGGGATGTCACAATGAATGACAAGAAGAGTGAAAAGAGTTTGAAGGCGTTAGTATTTGCAGAGAATTGGTAAAACATGCAGAAGTTCGAAAGTACTTTGGAACGGTTGTGCAAACGTGTAATCTGTCCTCTTAATAAAGATTAATGTTACAAGAACAAATGGCAAATGAACTCATGACCGTTAACGTAAATTCTGAGAAAAAAAAATAAGTGCTTGGCTGATGTTTGTATTTCAAAGTACATAAATATCATAAAGACCAGGGTCAAATGAGGGAAAAACTAAGTCTTCTTTCTTGAAAGGAACAGTAGATGGTGCAGGAGCTCAAAAGATAACCAATTTAAGTGGCGAATTGCAATAACTGGGAAACGTGAAAGAATAATCGAAGTGACTCAGGCAAGTAGTAGTGAAAATGTTGGATCACAAAGGGAAATTTGTCTAAACAATGCTAGCCGCCATTTCATACGTCACAGGCCATTACGCTTTCTGTTAACTCTTCCATCTAACGCCACCTAAGTTTGGTTTTGTCATTTACAGCAACCACCTCTCCATTGATAGTTTCTATACCAACCCTTCTCCACCAAACAACTTTCATTCACCACTTGCATCTTACTGCCAGTGACTTTTCCCAACGACATCTTTGTTGCTGCAAATCACAGCCTGCAGTCCCCTACTACCTCAATCTCTCTCTAACTTCCTGTGATTTTCTTAAAACCTTTCGAAGTTCTGTCCCCTAACTCTTCACCACTCCTGTCTTATAACATTACAAAGACTAAAGGCGACTTCCTTTATAAATATCAAGATCAAACACAACAAAGTTTTCTAATTAGTTTTAAGACTGAAAAAAAATTAATCGTACTTCCTTCCATAGAGTTTTCCTAATTTTTCAAAAGAACGCCGACTGAGTTTAATGATGTTCACTTCTTTGAAGTATAATTAAATATTTAACATACATCGTCTTTGAAGCTATTTTTCTTCATTATTCATATTCAGACACAAACATACATATGTAAATTATTTTTCAACATATAAACATCTGGGACAATAAAGGTTAAAACCAGTTACTGAGTTCATACTGAGAATTTTCAATTAAGCATCCAGAATGCAAAGTTCCCCTTCTTAATTTCAAGTAGTGTTGCGCCTGTCTATGCTCATTCTTCAAATTTGCAATTATTTTTATGGATTACTTATCTGTGGAAGATATAATGTCGTCTCAACCGTCATCCCACAAATAGATCTCTGCTTCAATTCCACCATTTCTAAACCATTGGGTGAGCCGTAAATGTATCCAAAGTGTTCGCTATTTTCACAAACTACAGAAGACTAGCTTATCATCGAAATGTACAAATTCTGATGAATCCAACTGAACACTCGCTGCAGCAATGCATCAATATTTCAAATAATCTTGAAGCAACAGCTTATGGCTGGGGTTAAGTAGTAACTTTTTCCAGTGCTGTAAGGGTTAAATGTCAACCTTTTGCTTTTTGAAACTGAACAAGAGCGAAATACAATAACTTAAAAGTACATTGGTGTGTTTGGTTATTACTGGTTATTACCGGTCTTTTAAATAAATGCCAATGATTTACTGTAAAAGACAAATCGTGGCAGTCGCAAACCAACACGTTTGGACTATGTCTTAGCAACATCTAATTTATCGTGAGCAGGAGAATTTGACTTCCTTTGAAAAATGTCGACTGATCAAAAGGTAAAACTTAAGGTATTATTAAAATTTTCAGATATATCGCGACCTCTAAGGGTGTCCATGACATTCTTAGTGGGGAGGTTTATAATAAACACAGAACAAAAGTTTGTGACAGAGCTGAAATAACTCGGTAAAAACATCACGTGGTAACAACCAAAGATATCTTCTGACCATCCTGGACGAGAACTAAAGGATGAAAGCTTACGATGGTCCTCATGTGAAATGCAATCGGTAATAGCTTTTAGTTCCGGTCTAATGTTGGAATCACCCGCAGTAACCAAATAGTTATCTTCACTGACAGACGATATGATGCTTTTGACTTGTTAGCTTGTTCCTTAATTGCTTACGACATGGTGAAGAGACGTAGTGTGAACTCTAATATCGTACGTTCAACAGACATCTCTTTATCGAGAAGTGTAAAAATATTATAACGGGATGAATGTTTTAATATCCGGGCGCATTACGAAAGCGCAGATTCAAAATTGAAACTATGTTCAAAAAACGCGACAAACCATGCCATCAAAAGAGCGGCGTTTATGTTTGTTTCGTCTTTCAACACAGGCTGAAGAGTCTGGCAATACAAAGCCACACACGAAGTCAGACGATAAACGAAACTTGGACTGACCATTTCCATTTAATATATTCCTTAAATTATGCTAAAATTCAGGTGCTTCCTAAGAAAGTAAGGGATGCATTGTCTCCTTTGCTCAAATAAAGTCCCCCAATCTTCCTGTATGTCATCAAGCTGATTTATCAAAAGTCCCAAGATTATCACAAACAAAAGCCGCGAGATTTGTCAAAAGTCGAAGGTGGCTAACAAAAGCAGCGCAAGTTATCAAAAGTCCCACCAATATTATCACAAACAATGATTCAGCAATTTCTATCAGTAAACACTACGTAAATGCACAGGGCTAAGAAGCAGAAAAAAAACACGAATACAAACCGTTACCTGACATTCAGTACATGAAACAATTCGATAAATCTATAAAAAATGCCGATGAAACCAATCTAAAATATTGTACCTTTTTATTCAATTCGTTAGCAAAGGATCATTCTTCCCTAAAATATTTCGTATTGGTGTAAATTCTTCGTGATCGATAAATCGCATTCCATTGGAGGCAGTCTCGCATTCGCCAGCTTCCCTTTAATTCTCATGTGACTCTAAACCTCACCATATTACAAATCCAAATGAGGTCTCATTATTCAAGCCTGATTATATATATCTCCTAATACATATGAGATTCCAGGCATAGAATGGGCTTAGTCTAGCTAATGAAAGCATGTACGATTAGGTACATTATGCATTATACCAAGGTACACGCACACAAGGCTTCTCGATGTGTATTTACAGGAAATTTATTGAGTACATAATAAATCTTCCAAACTCTATATACATACACACACACACACACACACACACACACACACACACACATATATATATATATATATATATATATATATATATATATATTATACACTCATACACACTTGTGAGGTCTCTTATTGCTAGTGAATTCCTGAATAGAGCTCCTAGGAGTTTGTGTTAGTAATAACGACAGAGTGGGGCGAATAATTGGTTTCCTCTCCCCTGAAGAAATTTATTTAACTACCAATAAAAGTGTCTACGCCTCAATAGGCATTGTGCTATAATCCAAATTTCCATTACGAAATTCCGGGAAAGCCCCATTCAAAGACCCACCGTTCGGCCTCTCTACAGCTATAGGAATGGGCTAAATCGTGACCTCTTTTACCTACTCAAGTCATCATATTTTTCAGCCTTTGAATTCACCTTCAGGTCCAAGGCAGATATGGCGTAATAAGCATTATCGGAAATCACATTCATGAAAGACACACATACGGTACTTACGTAACAATTCTGGGTGTACTTACCAGCTCGCACCTACAACATACACCCATCCATTTGTGTGTGAATGTATGTATGTACGAATGTGTGTGTGCATATATATATACTATATATATATATATATATATATATATATATATATATATAATATAAAAGCTTTATATGCATGAAATTAGCTACTGTATCCCTGAACGACAGCGAAGTATAATATTGTAACACCTTCTGGAGCTTAGCTTTCTAAAGTAAAACATACATAATATATATATATATATATATATATATATATATATATATTATATATATATATATATATATTTATATATATATGTATATATATACATATATATATACACATATACATATACATACATATATATACATTCATTACATAAGCACATACATATGCGTATGAGTGTGTCTGTATAGGTATGTACGTATACGGAACGCGCTACGAAAACTGAGAGAATTGGATCTATTTGGGATTTCCAAGCTAATCCTTTTTAAAACAACCAAATGTAAATCTATATGTATGTTTGTTTATGTATTTACTAGAGTACCCTACTACCGCGTCATAACACTAGTATATAGTGAAGTATGTGACTGGCCCTGTAAAACGACAATAACTCGAAACGCGGAGTTCGTCGCAGGTAAATAAACAGGTTTATCATATAGACATTTAAAATGAATATAAAATAAAACATTCATAAAGTCACATGTGGCTGTCTGCTAATCTACGAGTGCGTGAGTGAACTCCAGGGATAGTTACGTAAAACAACGCTCTCTGTGCTAATTGGGTCTCCCAATTAACACGACATCGCATACATGACTGGCCCATTTTGTAAATGGACGGCACACATAAAATACACAAACAGCAACAGAAATAAGTTATCATTCGAAAGGGCAGGGTCTAATAAACTTTTAATGACTGGCATACAACAGCAGCTCAAAGTAAGTCGTCTTGTTTGAGCATTTCAGCCTGCAGTGTCTAGCATATGTATGAATATTAAAGAAATACAGATCATAAGACGATGTCTTTCTTATTCTCGAATGCCAGTTTCATTAGACCTGAATGGATTTTTATAAGTCTATACTTTGCGAAGAAAGTTTTGAAATAAGTTAATTCGCTATTACAGGAAATATACCTTTCAGAATGACACCAACTCACCCTGTTTCTCTTGCAGTGAGTAGCTTCGAAAAAATAAAAACAAACAATCACTGACATGTTCATCTCTTAACGCCTGGTCAGTGATAAAGCCCAATGTAAAAATTTTCATAAACACAGACTGCTTCGAGCATCTTCACAAAACTGATCTCCAATGCATCGAACACCCTACATGCACCAAATTAACCTCTACCTCATACACAGACTTTTCTATCCTGGTTATTAAAGTCTTTCCATTTCATTAGATTCTCCAAACTTATCTACTCGTAGGCTCTTCACGCCATCTTTTAATTCCTCCGAATTACATGGCTTTTCACTCACCTACAGCCCTCCATTGTTTCCACGTAAAAAAAAAAAAAAAAAAATTAATATAGTAAGCCACCTTTTCACTCTATTGTTTCCACGTGAAAAAAAAAAAACCTTAATACAGTAAGCCACCTTTTCACTCCATTGTTTCCACGTGAAATAAAAAAAATACTTCAATATAGTAAACCATCTTTTCGCCCTATTGTTTCCACGTGAAAAAAAATACTTCGATAGAGTAAGCCATCTTTTCATTCCATTGTTTCCACGTGATAAAAAATACCTCAATATAGTAAGCAATCTTTTCACTACATTGTTTCCTCGTGGAAAAAAATACGTCAACATAGTAAGCCATCTTTTCACATACATACATACACCTTTTAGCACTTATCACATTTTGCACAATTTCATAACATCTCACTCCACAGATACTACAGACGCAATTTATCCGACAGATTCTTTCGTATAAAAAGAAGTTGGCTCAACCGTCTCGATGACTTCCACATACTCGTTTCTCCTTTCCTCCTTTTTTAAGTAATCCGTGACTTTCTTATTTTATTTATAACCGCCAATTGCATTTTGCTGCCAAATAACTATTCTTGCATGATTACCAAGGACATTTATTAATCTATTCAATTTTCAGTTCTCCTTTCACAAGCATTTTCAAAGTGTTTCATAGTTACTTGAGTTTTCTTTAACTTACCTAAACCCACACTTTCTTCAGCAAACATTAATCAGTTCAGCAAACTTCAATCAATCTAGATATCATGCACACAACTTTCATTAAAAAGGTTTTCACCTGTCCTTTCTAGGAGTCTCATATCAAACCATCCACAGATAATTAATAACAATGTGCACAGGCAACATCTTTGCCAACGCACCACTTTAAGACAAACCCAGTCATTCTCCCCTGATGCATAATTCATAATCTAATACATACTTCATTTTCATCACAAAAAAACCTTTCGGTAAGTGTTCTCATTAAGTTTCCTTTTATACCAAGTATTATACACACTCTCCACATTACATTTATGTTTACTCTACCATATGCTTTATAATATATATATCTATATATATATATATATATATATATATAAATAAACACACGAGGACACACAAGTACACACACACACATACACATATATATATATATATATATATATATATATATATATATTATCAACACACACATATATATATATGTGTATATATATATATATATATATATATATATATATATATATATATTTGAATATCTCCAAAAGTAAAGATATTCATTATAAGTTGATAGAAGTAATACGCATATAAAAGATCAAAAGATAAAAAACAATGTATAATGCTTAAAAAAAAAAATAATAAAACCTAACAGATACCCAAAAAAGACCTAGACAATGGAGGCCTTTCAATGTTTGTCCTAAAGAGAAAATGAGTTTGTGCTATTTTATTATTCATCCTCCTTTTCTCTTGCACTATCCTCCCACTATTTATAGGAACACTCCCATTTTCATGTGTCACAAGACTCTCCCTAGCCTTGTCTCACTGCCTTGTTTATTTATAAGTTTTTATCTCCCGACTGCCGCACCACCCACACCGCCACCCCTTCCCTCTCTCTCTCTCTCTCTCTCTCTCTCTCTCTCGTCTCTTCTCTCTCTCTCTCTCCTCTCTCTCTCTCTCTCTCTCCTCGATGCTTTTCTATCTCGCTCTCTACCCTCAATTATTTACTCATAAAACAGAGTGACTTCACATACTATAAACTATATACTCCTCTCAGATGAGTTTTTAGTTATTGAGAGTTTTAACTAATCATCTTATCATACGAAAACAACAAACAAAACCACATAACATAAATTGCAATGACAGATTTGAGAAGATGCCAGTCTTTTAAGATTAGTCAGCACTTGTAGCGTAACTAAATAAACGACGAAACGGACGATAAAAATATATTGATTACATCATATTTATTCAAATGTTAAAAGAACCCAATTAAAAAGCAAAGCAGAAATACGCATTAAGAAACGCATACAACAAAACGCTGGATGAAACCGATAGGATAAAATAGATCGTTTACTTATACACTGACTTTTTGTCTGTTTGTTATTATTTACTTTTGTTCATCTATCAGTGGCTATGTATTTATAACCTTCGCTATTATCTCCTATCACATAACAATTGACTTCAAGATGATATTTTAACCTCTTGTTATAATAACAACATTAATATAATAATAATATTCCAAATGAGCCACAACATTCAACTATTGCAAAAGGAAATCCGTCCAGTGTCGTCTCTATGTGTCGGGCTTCAATATCATAAGTGTGTCAATTTGCTCTGGATTTAAAGGTCCTTTATAGTCATTTCCTTACTCATGGCCAATGCCTTGTTACATCAGGGTAAAAAACTTAAGTGTCATTTTACTTATTGCTTCAAATTATTATTTCATTTATGGATCAAAATCCTCCTCTGTTACCTTACCTCTGAATCAAAACCCTCCACTGTTACCTTACTTCTGAATCAAAATCCTCCACTGTTACCTTACTTCTGAATCAAAATCCTCCACTGTTACCTTACTTCTGAATCAAAATCCTCCACTGTTACCTTACTTCTGAATCAAAACCCTCCACTGTTACCTTACTTCTGAATCAAAATCCTCCACTGTTACCTTACTTCTGATCAAATCCTCCATTGTTACTTACTTCTGAATCAAAACCTCCATGTTACCTTACTTCTGAATCAAAATACTCCACCTGTTACCTTACTTCATGAATCACAATCCTCCACTGTTACCTTACTTCTGAATCAAATCCGCCACTCTTACCTTACTTCATCTGAATCAAAAACCCTCCACTGTTACCTTACTCTGAATCAAAATCTCCATTGTTACCTTACTTCTGAATCAAATCCTCCACTGTTACCTTACTTTACTTCTGAATCAAAATCCTACCACTGTTACCTTACTTCTGATCAAAATCCTACCATTGTTACCTTACTTCTGAAATCAAAAACCCTCCATTGTTTAACCTACCTTACTTCTGAATCAAAATACTCCATTGTTACCTTACTATCCTGAATCAAAATCCTCCACTGTTACCGTTACTTCTGAATCAAAAACCCTCCATTGTTACCGTTATTCTGGTGAAACAAAAGCCTCCCACTGTTACCGTACTTCTGAATCAAAACCCTCCATTGTACCTTACTTCTGAATCAAAACCCTCCTTGTTACCTTAACTTCTGAATCAAAATACTCCATTGTTACCTTACCTTCTGAATCAAAACCTCCGATTGTTACCTTACTTCTGAAGCAAAACAATTCCTCCATTGGTTAACTTACCGTTCTGAATTCAAAAGTTCCTCAACTTGTTATCCTTAGTTCTGAATTCAAAATAACCTCCACTGTTTACCTTACTTCTGATTCAAAATCCTACCACTGTTACCTTACTTCGGAATCAAAATCCTCCACTGGTTTCACCTTACTTCTGAATTACCAAAATCCCTCCACTGTTACCTTACTTCTGAATCAAAATACCCTCCATTGTTACCCTTAACTTCCTGAATCAAAAATCCTCCACTGTTACCTTACCCCCTGAACAAAACCCCTTTCACCGGTTACCTTACTTGTTAATTCAAAATCCTCCAACTGTTACCATTACTTTGTATCAAAATCCACGTACCTTACTTTGAAAATCAAATCCTCACTTTTGTTACCTTAATTCTGGAATACAAAATCCCTCCACTGTTACCTTACTTCGAATCAAAATCCTTTCCAATGTGACATTATCTCTGAAAATCAAAACCCTCCACTTGTTACCTTACTTCTGAATCGAAAAATCTCCTAACTGTTACCTTAAGTTCTGAATCAAAATCCCTCCACTTTGTTACCTTACTTCTGAATCAAAAAGTCCTCCCCTGTTCCTGGTACCTTACTTGAATCCCAAAATCCCTCCACTGTTTACCTTACTTCCTTGAATCAAAACCCTCCCCACTGTTATCTTACCTCTGAATCAAAATACTCGCATTGTTACCCTTACTTCTGAATCAAAACCCTTCATTGCACCCTACTTCGAATCAAAATTACTCATTGTTACTTACTTCTGAATCAAAACCCTCCAGTGTTTTACATTTACTAGAATCAAAAATATCCATTGTTACCTTACTTCTGAACAATAATACTCCATTGTTACCTTACTTCTGATCAAAACCACCTTTTTCCATTGTTACCTTACTCGCATCAAAATACTCCATTGTTACCTTACTTCTGAATTCAAAATACTCCACTGTTACCTTACTTCTGAATCAAAATCCTCCACTGTTACCTTACTTCTGAATCCTAAAACCCTCATTGTACCTTACTTCTGAATCAAAATCCTCCACTGTTACCTTACTTCTCGAATCAAAAATCCTCCATTGTTACCTTACTTTGAATCAAAAACCCTCCACGGTTACCTACTTCTGAATCCAAAATCCTCCACTGTTACCTTACTCTGAATTCAAAATCCTCCATTGTTACCTCTACTTCTTGATCAAAAACCTCAATCGTTACCTTACTTCTGAATCAAAAACCCTCCATTGTTACCTACTTCTGAAGCAAAAAATTCCTCCTGTACCTTACTTCTGAATCAAAATCCTACACTGTTACCTTTACTTTCTGAATCAAAACCTCCATTGTTACCGTACTTCTGAATCAAAAGCCTCCCATTGTTACCTTACGTCTGAAAAAATCAAAAAATCCAGTGATGACTTTACTCAAGTCAAAAATATCCATTTCATAGTTTGATTCAATTAAACCAAAGTCCTTTCAAAACGAGCTCCACAATAATCCATCATCTTCCAGTTTGGCTAAAAAAAGAAGAAAAAAGCCTTCGGGTCATTTCTCTATAAAATCCAGTTTACTTTTAGTTATTTCATCTATGACTCAAAATCATCAGCTTTTGCTTACTGCTAGTTAAAAAAGTCTCCTAACGTCATTCCTACTTAAGAGAAAAATCAGTCAGCTAGAAACAATATTTTTACTTGTGGGTGAAATTCCACGAGGTAAACTTTGTTTTTTTTTTTTCATAGTTTGGCTCATTAATTATTTCATTTATGGATCAAAATCCTCCACTGTTACCTTCTTCTGAATCAAATTCCTCCTCTGTTGACCCTTACTTCTGAATCAAAATTGCCTCCTCTGTTACCTTACTTCTGAATCAAAAATCCTCCACCTCCAACTTTTTACCTTACGTTTCTGGAATCAAAATCCTCCATTGTTACCTTACTTTCTGAATCAAAATAATCTCCCACTGTTACCTTACTTCTTGAATCAAAATACTCCACTGTTTACCTTTACTTCTGAACTCAAAATCCTCCCACTGTTACCTTACTTCTGGAATCAAAAATCCTCCACTGTTACCTTACTTTCTGAATCAAAACCCTCCATTGTTAACACTTGACTTCTGACTCAAAATCCTCCACTGTTAACCTTACTTCTGAATCAAAATCCTCCAGTTGGGTTACCTTTACTTCTGAATCAAAACCCTCCTCCACTGGTTACCTTACTTCTGAATCAAAAATCCTCCACTGTTACCTTACTTCTGAAATCAAAATCCCCTCGCATTGTTACCTTACTTCTGAATCAAAACCCTCCATTGTTACCGTTACTTCTGAATCAAAACCCTCCATTGGTTACCTTACTTCTGAATCAAAATTCCTACCACTGTTACCACTTACTTCTGAATCAAAATCCTCCCACTGTTTACCTTACTTCTGAAATCAAAAATCCCTCCACTGTTACCTTACTTCTGAATCAAAAAACCCAATCCATTGTTAACCTTACTTCTGAATCAAAAGAAATACCTCCATTGTTACCATTACTTTCTGTAATCAAAATCCTCCACTGTTACCTTGTAACTTTCTGAACTCAAAATCCTCCACTGTTACCTTTACTTTCTGGAATCAAAAACCCTCCATTGTTACCTTACTTTCTGGAATCAAAACCCTCCAGTTGTTACCTTAACTTCTTGAATCAAAATCCTCCACTGTTACCTTAACTTCTGAATCCAAAATCCCCTCCACTGTTTACCTTACGTCTGAATCCAAAATCCTCCACTGTTACCTTTACTTCTGAATCAAAAACCCTCCACTGTTACCTTACGGTTCTGAATCAAACCCAACCCTCCGCACTGTTACCTAACTTCTTACTTCTGAATCAAAAACATCCTCCACTGTTACCTTACTTCTGAATCAAAATTACCCTCCACCACTGTTACCTTAACTTCTGAATCAAAATCCCCTCCACTGTTACCTTACTTCTGAATCAAAAAAATAAATCCTCCACTGTTACCTTACTTCTGAATCAAAATCCTCCTACTGGTTACCGTACTTCTGGAATCAAATTCCTCCTCTGTTACCCTTACTTTCTGAATCAAAATCCTCCAACTGATACCTTACTTCTGCCTTTTCCCCCCCCCCCAAAAACCCTCCACTGTTACCTTACTTCTGAATCAAAACCCTCCGCCACTGTTTACCTTACTTCTGAATCAAAACCAATCCCCACTGTTACCTTACTTCTGAATCAAAATACTCCACTGTTACCTTACCTTCTGAATCAAAATCCTCCAACTGTTACCTTACTTTCTGAATCAAAAATCCTCCGTGTGTTACCTTACTTCTGAATCAAAATCCTTCCACTTTGTTACCTTACTTCTGAATCAAAAATCCTCCACTTTTGTTACCATTACTTCTGAATCAAAATCCTCCACTGTTACCTTACTTTCTGAATCAAAATCCATCCACTGTTACCTTACCTTCTGATCTAAAATCCTCCACTTGTTACCATTACTTCTGAATCAAAACTAACTCCCACTGTTACCTTACTTCTTGAATCAAAAATCCTCCACTGTTACCTTACTTCTGAATCAAAACCCTCCCATTGTTACCTTACTTCTGAATCAAAAATACTCCGTTGTTCACCTTAACTTCTGAATCAAAAATCCTCCAACTGTTACCCTTAACTTCTTCGAATCAAAACCCTCCTCCAATTGTTACCTTACTTCTGAATCAAAAAATACTCCATTGTTACCTTACTTCTGAATCAAAATCCTCCACCTGTTACCTTACTTCTGAATCAAAAACCTCCATTGGTTAACCGTTACTTTCTGAATCAAAATAGCTTCCATTGTTACCTTACTTTCTGAATCAAAACCCTCCCACTGTTACCTTACTTCTCTGGAATCAAAACCCTCCATTGTTAACCTTACTTCTGAATCAAAATGTACTCCATTGTTACCTTACTTTCTGAATCAAAACCCTCCATTGTTACCTTACTTCTGAACTCAAAATACTCCATTGTTACCTTACTTCTGAATCAAAACCCTCCAACTGTTACCTTACTTCTGAATTCAAAAACCCTCCAATTGTTACCCTTACTTCTGAATCAAAATTCCCTCCAACTGTTACCTTACTTCTGAATCAAAATACTCCATTGTTTACCTTACTTCTTTCTGAATCAAAAACCCCCTCCCATTGTTCACCTTAGCTTCTGAACATCAAAAATCCTCCACTGTTACCTACTTCTGAATCAAAACCCTCGCCATTGGTTACCTTACTTCCTGAATCAAAACCCTCCACTGTTACCGTTACTTCTGAAATCAAAATTCCTCCACTGTTTACCTTACGTTCTGAATCAAAACCCTCCATTTTGCCTTACCTTTACTTCTGAATCAAAATTACTCCCATTGTTACCTTACTTCTGTGAATCAAAATTACTCCATTGTTACCCTTGACTTCTGAATCAAAACCCTCCCATTGTTTACCATTACTTCTGAATCAAAAATACTCCATTGTTACCTTACTTCTGAATCAAAAAAAAAAAAAATTTACTCCATTGTTAATTTATTCGTCTGAATCAAAATACTCCATTGTTACCTTACTTCTGAATCAAAATCCATCCACTGTTACCTTACTTCTGAATCAAAAACCCCTCCATTTTTGTACCTTACTTCTGAATCAAAATACTCCATTGTTTACCTTACTTCTTGAATCAAAATACTCCCATTGGTTACCTACTTCTGAATCAAAACCCTCCATTGTTACCTTACTTCTTGAAATTCAAAAATACTCCATTGTTAACCTTACACTTCTGAATCAAAATCCTCCAACTGTTAACCTTACCTTTCTGAATCCAAAATACTCCATTTGTTACCTTCCTTTCTTTGAATCAAAAAACCCTCCCATTGGTTACCATTACTTTCTGAATCAAAACCCTCCATTGTTACCTTACTTTCTGAATCAAAATACTCCCATTGTTACCTTAACTTCTGAATCAAAATACTTACTCCATTTGTTGACCTTACTTTGTTGAATCAAAATACTCCATTGGTAACCTTACGTTCTGAATCGAAAATACCCTCCATTGTTACCTTAACTTCTGAATTCAAAACCCTCCATTGTTTACCTTTACTTCTGAATCAAAACCCAAAACCTCCACTGTTTACCTTACTTTTCTGAATCAAAACCCTCCATTGCTTACCTTACTTCTGAACTCAAAAGAATACTCCCATTGTTTACCTTACTTCTGAATTCCAAAATGCCTCCACTGTTACCTTACTTCTTTGAAATCCAAAACCCTCCATTGTTTACCTTAACTTCTGAATCAAAACCCTACCCACTGTTACCTTACTTCTGAATCAAAAACCCTCCACTGTTACCCTTACTTACTTCGGAATCAAAACCCCTCCTTGTTACCTTACCCTTCTGTAACTCAAAATACTCCATTGGTTAACCTTACTTCTGAATCAAAATCCCCTCCCCTGTTACCTTACTTCTGAATCAAAAACCCTCCATTGTTACCTTACTTCTGAAATCAAAACCAACCCTCCACTGTTACCTTACTTTCTTGAACTAAAAACCCTCCACTGTTAACCCTTACCTTCTGAATCAAAAACCCCCCCCTTCCAGTTGTTACCGTTAGCTTATTCTGAATCAAAAATACTCCCATTGTTACCTTAACTTCTGAATCAAATCCTCCACTGTTACCTTTACTTCTGAATCAAAACCCGCCCATTGTTACCTTACTTCTGAACAAAACCTTCCCCCCCCCCCCCACTGTTAACCTAACCTTCTGAATCAAAACCCTCCTGTTACCTTACTTCTGATCAAAATCCCTCCACTGTTACCTTACTTCGAATCAAAACCTCCCCATTGGTTTACCTTACTTCTGAATCCAAAAATACTCCATGTTACCTTAACTTCTGAATTCAAATACTCTTGTTAACCTTTTTTTTTTTTTTACTTCGAAAATCAAAACCTCCATTGTTACCTTACTTCTGAAGTCAAAATACTCCATTGTTGACCTTACGTTCTGAATCAAAACCCTACTCATTGTTACCTTAACTTTCTGAATCAAAATACTCCATTGTTTACTTACTTCTGATCAAAATTCCTCCAAGTTAACCTTACTTTCTGAAAATCAAAAAAAACCCTCCATTGTTACCTTACTTCTGAATCCCCCCCCCCCCCCCAAATTACTCCTATTGTTACCTTACTTCTGAATCAAAAGAAATACTTCCACTTGCTTTTTTACCTTGAACTTCTGAATCAAAAACCCTCCAGTGTTACCTTACTTCTGAATCAAAATACCTCCACTTGTTACCCATTACTTTCTGAATCAAAATACCCTCCACTGTTTACCCTTACTTCTGAATCAAAACCCATCCATTTGTTACCCTTACTTCTTAATCAAAACCCTGCCAAATTGTTACCTTAAAAACTTCCGGATCCAACCCTCCATTGTTACCTTAACACTTCTGAATCAAAATACCTCCTCATTGTTACCTTACTTCTGAATCAAAATACCCCCTCATTGTTTACCTTACTTCTGATCACACAATTTTTCCCATCCACTGTTTAACCTTACTTCCCTGATCAAACCCTCCATTGTTACCTTACTTTCTGAATCAAAATCCCTCCATTGTTTACCTTACTTCTGAATCAAAATACTCATTTTTACTCCTTACTTCGAATTCAAAACCCTTGCCATTGTTACCTTACGTCTGAATCAAAATTACTCCACATTGTTACCTTTACTTCTGAATCAAAACCCTCCACTGTTACCTACTTCTGAATTCAAACCGCCTTCCATTGTTTCCTACTTCTGAATCAAAATACCTCCATTGTTCCTTCCTTCTGAATCAAATTCTCCACTGTAACCATTACTGTCTGAAAAATCAAAACCCTCCATTGTTACCTTACTTCTGAATCAAAAATACTCCATTGTTTACCTTAACTTACTGAATCCAAAATCCCTCCATTGTTACCTTACTTCTGAATCAAAACCCTTCCATTGTTACCTTACTTCTGAAAAATCAAAACCCTCCATTGCTTTACCTTACTTCTGAATCAAAACCCTCCACTGTTAACCTTACTTCTGAATCAAAACCCTCCATTGTTACCTACTTCTGAATCAAAATACTTCCATTGTTTACCGCTTACTTCTGAATTCAAAAACCCGCCATTGTTACCTTCCCCTTCTGAATTTCAAAATACCATTGTTACCTTTCCTTTCTGAATCAAAAATACCCTCCATTGTTACCTTACTTCTGAATCAAAACCCTTCCATTTGTTAACCTTACTTCTGAAAATCAAAATACTCCCACTTGTTACCTTACGTTTCTGAATCAAAACCCTCCTTGTTACTTACTTCTGAATTCAAAATACCTTCCATTGTTCTTACTTCTGAATCAAATCCCTCCCATTGTTTACCTTACTTCTGAATCCCCAAAACCCTCCATTGTTACCTTACTTCGATTCAAAATACCTTCCATTGTTACCTTTACTTCTGAATCAAATCCCTACCCACTGTTACCTTACTTCTGAATCAAAACCCTTCCATTGGTTACCGGTTACTTCTGAATTCAAAAAAATACCTCCACTGTTTTACCTTACTTCTGAATTCAAAATCCTCCACTTGTTAACCTTACTTTCTGAATCAAAATCCTCCACTGTTCAATTACTTCTGAATCAAAATCCTCCACTTGTTACCTTACTTCTGAATCAAAAATACCTCCACTTGTTACCTTAACTTCTGAAGTCCAAACCCTACCACTTGTTACCTTACTTCTGAATCAAATACCTCCACTTGTTACCTTACTTCTTGAATCAAAACCCTCCATTGGTTACCTTACTTCTGGAATTCAAAAGCCTCCATGTTACCATTACTTCTGATTCAAAACCCTTCCCATTGTTACCTTACTTTGGTGAATCAAAACCCTCCCATTGGTTACCTTACTTCTGAATACAAAACCCTCCGATTGTTACCTTACTTCCTGAATCAAAAACCCTCCAGTGTTACCTTACTTCTGAATCAAAACCCTCCATTGTTACCTTACTTCTGAATCAAACCCTCCATGTTACGCTTACTCTGAATCAAAATCCTCCACTGTTACCTTACCTCTGAATCAAAATCCTCCACTGTTACCTTACCTCTGAATCAAAATCCTCCACTGTTACCTTACCTCTGAATCAAAATCCTCCACTGTTACCTTACTTCTGATCAAAATCCTCCTTGTTCGCGTTACTTCCTGATCAAAATCCTCCACTGTACCTTACTTCTGAATCAGAATCCTCCACTGTACCTTACTTCTGAATCACAATCCTCCACTGTTACCTTACTTCCTGACTTTCAAATCCTCCACTGTTACCTTACTTCTGAATCAATCCTCCACTTTTCACCTCACTTCTTGAATCAAAACCGTCCCTGTTACCTTACTTCGATCAAATCCTCCATTGTACTACTTCTGAATCAAAATCCTCCATTTTTACCTTACTTCTGAATCAAAACCCTCCATTGGTTCCCTTACTTCTGAATCAAAATCCTCCACTGTTACTTACTTCTGAATCAAAACCCTCCATCTGTTACTTAATTCTGAATCAAAATAATCCTCACTGTTACCTTCCACTTCTGATCAAAATCCTCCACTGTTACCTTACCTCTGAATCAAAATCCTCCACTGTTACCTTACCTCTGAATCAAAATCCTCCACTGTTACCTTACCTCTGAATCAAAATCCTCCACTGTTACCTTACCTCTGAATCAAAACCCTCCACTGTTACCTTACTTCTGAATCAAAATCCTCCACTGTTACCTTACTTCTGAATCAAAATCCTCCACTGTTACCTTACTTCTGAATCAAAATCCTCCACTGTTACCTTACTTCTGAATCAAAATCCTCCACTGTTACCTTACCTCTGAATCAAAACCCTCCACTGTTACCTTACTTCTGATTCAAAATCCTCCACTGTTACCTTACCTCTGAATCAAAATCCTCCACTGTTACCTTACCTCTGAATCAAAATCCTCCACTGTTACCTTACTTTTATCTGAATCAAAATCCCTCCACTGTTACCAATTACCTCTGATTCAAAACCCTCACTGTACCTTACCTCTGAATCAAAATCCTCCACTGTTACCTTACTTCTGAATCAAAATCCTCCACTGTTACCTTACTTCTGAATCAAAATCCTCCACTGTTACCTTACTTCTGAATCAAAATTATCCATTTCATAGTTTGCTTCATTAACCAAAAGTCCTTTCAACGAGCTCACAATAATCCATCATCTCTCATTTTGGCTAAAAAAAAGAAGAAAAAAGCCTTCGGTGTCATATTATCTATAAATCCAGTTTACTTTTAGTTATTTCATCTATGACTCAAAATCATCCAGCTTTTTCTTACTGCTAGTTAAAAAGTCTCCTAACGTCGTCCTACTTAAGAGTTAAAAATTATTCAGTCTAGAATATATTTTTACTTGTGGGGGAAATCCATCGAGTGTAACTTTTTTTTTTTTATAGTTTGGCTCATTATTCCGAAGCCAGCCATAGTCATTACCATACTTAAGGTTTGTGTTCACCACTGTGAATCTATCACCTTTGCTCAAAATCATGCAATGTCGACATATTGCTCGTGACTCGGAAACAGCGGGCAAGGTACTAAATATACTTTTCATGATATTATTTGGCGATTCGAGGTTCTGAACGCCTGAAGGTCCTTCATAATAACAGTGTGTTTTTTTTTTTTTGCACACAGTGTTTCCTTTATATTTTCGGAATTGCGAATATTCTAGAAGAAAATGAGTTCTGATTTTCTTTTTAATTTCTTTTTCAAGTTAAATTATGAATTAACAATTATTGAATTGCATCAAAGTTGTGCACATGTGAGTCATTCATTAAATAAAACATCCTAAGCGCCCTAAAGTACCAGCTCAGTTGCTCCTCCTTTAACATGACATGTATTTCCTTTTTCAGAAGGCTATCATACATTTTCGTTCGCCAAAAATGCGATGCACTTCGATCAAAACTCGGGGATATTTCTGTGTAACCTTTGCTGCCACACACAAGTAAACGTTGTTTTTACTTTATAGAATGATTAACCAAATAAATAAAAAAGACAGTGAAACCCCTAATATAATAAATCCCTTACATTCATAAATCCCCAGAGATGAGGCCAACCATTGCCTTAAGTCCATGCAGTGTCATCTTGTTCGCGGGTCGAAGCTGGAGGGCAAGGTCATAAAACATTCTTGCATAACGACTAAAGTTGAAGTGGGATATCCCATCCGTCCCAGGTATTGAAATATTCTAATACTCGGAGTGTTACTCGTCCAGTGCTGGAGGTTTTTGCCAACATTCCCTTTTCTCGGGCAGAGTTCGACGTCATATTCCTAATTGTAGCGAGGAAAAAAGTTGTGTCGAAGTTTTATGTGGAATTGTTTTCATTGTTTCACTCAACGTTTTCCACGAATTCTACTTGATCTTTTATTTCTCGTCAAGATTTATTTTTCCCTGTCCTTTCTGCCTTGTTTTGCGCCTTTTTGTTGTTGTTATTTTTTCATAAATCTATACAACTTCAATTACTGGATTTTCCTGCTCGTAAAAGTGGGGTGCGCTTGCACTTACATATTTTATCCATCACTGTTCACACTTCGAATAATAATCATTCCACTACCTGGATGTCATAATTAACTACACAGTGAAATGTTGAATGGCACAGTTACAAAACGACCGTAAAAAATCTAAATTAAAAATAGGCATTACTTCTAAATTAAATACCAAAAAATAAGTTCGCTGGCTAATCAACTCTTGAATCAAAAACCTCAAGAGCCAACCACAGAAATTAATACAAGAAGAAAATGATATTTGGAAGGATAAGACTAAAAGGGCGACTCCACAATACTAAACTAATGAAGGCCAATTATGTCTAAATCAAGATGTATGTCGAGTCCCCCGCCTATTCGAATCTTGAATGGAGGAGTTAGAGGATGACCATACGAACTTATACTAAAGATGTGTGATGACTTCTAAATAAAGCAGCAGTTCGTCAGCTGGTCAAATCTTGAACTCCCAGTGCTCAAGAATGATCTTATGAATGTTAGCTACAGACTAGCAGTTATTTTTAAGTTACGCAGGAATAATGTCATTCACCAACTAAAAATCTCAATTCTGAAGACAATTTCACAAACCTAAACTCAGTAGCAAACCCTGCATTCACCAGCAACCAAATCTTTAGTGGCGGAGTTAAAGGACGACTATACCTTTCTAAAGTAAAGACTGCCGATGAGTCGAGTTAGAGAATGACGGCTCAAGGTCAGACCAAATTCCTCCAATAGTTAGTCCTAAATTAAGTAATCAAGTTTGCATTTTAATCAAATCTTTAATTGTAGACGTACAGGCTGATTATATAAATCTACACTAATCAACGCACTTTTTGTTTATTTAGCGGCAAGTATGAAGTGTGCAAGTAAATACAATGTCAAGACCCAAGGGACAAATGAGCAATCATATATGGAGAGTGTTTAATTCTAAGTTAATTTCAAAAATACGCTGAGTACGTTGTTAATAAATATTCCTGGATAACATACTGGAGGATGACTGTACATATCTACATTGAAGACAGGCAAATATCTTTTTTTACTTAAGTAGCAATCATTGAGTTTACTCACAAATCAAATCTCGAATATCATGAGTCATGCGACGGCTATCCAAATTGAAAACTGGCATTTTCTTCTCAATAAGGAACCATGCGTGGTGTTTGTTGGCTTATCAAACTGTCAATCGAATGGTCAGAGGATGAATGTACAAATCTACACTAAAGACAAGTAATCACTTCTAAACCTGAGCATGCATGAAATTACCAGACTCAGAGGACAACCGAACAAATTTAAACTAAATACAGTTGGTTAACTTTTCAATTACATGGCAAGCACTGAGATGGTGGCTAATCATATCGTGAATAGCAGAGTTAGAGAACTATCATATTAATCAAAATTAAAGACAATTGATTATTTCTGATCTGTCTAACAAACTTGGAGTTCTCTGACTAATCAAATACCGAATGGTAGAGTTACAGAACAACCGTATTTAGCTAACCAATGCAGTTCTGAATGACACAGTTAGAGAACAATCTTAAAAGTCTAGAGTAAAACTACGTCAATTATTACCGACGTACTAAAATTTAAAAGAGACAAAAAATTGGGTTGCGAGCAGAGTCTGCCAGATAGTCATATCTTAAATGGCAGAAGTAGATGACATCGATGGAAATTTAAAGTAATGACATATGGTCAATTTTAAATGAAGAAAAATGTTCAAGGTTTGACAATAAATCGTATTTTGAGCGGTAGTTAGTTGACTGTTTAAGATAGACCATATACATGAAGACTGACTAGAGAATCTTAGCACAAAGAATATAAGTGGCAAAAATTATTGTCCAAAATAAAGAAGGTATTTCATAATGTAAACTCTCGGACGTATGTTACCATGTACCAAGTGGTAAAGAGGGAAAGTATTAAGTACTTGGGGTGCCCATTCATTTCGTGAAGAAATCAGTAACCACATTATGCAACGGTGACATTAAAGCCAACATAAATGGAATAAAATTTGGTCAGTGCATCAGATAACTGTCTTATTCTACAGAGTAAAATCAAAACATTTAATTATTTTTCAACTGTATATCGGAGTTTAATCAAAACTTTTTATAGAATAAAAAGTGATTACAAGGCACTGATGTTGCCTGCGTTACGGCATCTTACCCAGTAAAATAAAATAAAACCTCTTTTAGTACACGGGAAATTACATGGATCTTAAGAATCTTTTTACATAGAACTCTGCAGATCTCTGCTAGTGCAAATATACACACGGCAAACAATGTCTTTTTCTACCCGAGTAGGATTGCTTCCACCGAATTTTAAATATATCCCAGGTTCGCGTGTGCTTAAAACAGCTATTTCGAGAGAGAGAGAGAGAGAGAGAGAGAGAGAGAGAGAGAGAGATGGAATCGAGACGCTCTCAATTCACGGGTCAGAAACTGCCAAGAGTTTTCATCACAAAACAAAGGCACAATGCAAAGAACGAGACGAGTAATTTGTACAAAACGACCAGGTAGTTTACCAGTATACATCGATAATACCAGACGACTATGAAATATATTTTTTAAAAAACCTCAAACGGTTTTCCCTTTTCGGCGATTCGTCTGACGAAAAAGAAGTAGGGAAAACCGATCGAGAAAGCACCGTTGGCATCCATAGAAAACCACAAAACCTCACTCCTGAGGAAGGCAGAGCACTGAGGGGGGAGGGGGGGAGAGACACGGTGGGGTGGTCACATCCATCAACAACAATGATGAGGATAATGAGCATCTGTTGTTGAATACGTCGGGTTCTGACCCGGAGCGAGGCGTTTTGACACAAAGGCAGGGTAGGTAGGGCATGACGTCACCGCAATCGATCACAACAGGCTCGGAATCATCATCACATAACTGCATAGGGGACAGACTTCATGTACGACTCAGGTGAAATGAAACCGGTGGTTTGGTGCAATTTGAGTTTGGAATGTTAATGCACGAACATAGAGAATGTGTGAATAGATCACATGCGTGCCCATGAATGAATAGTTGTACACACACACACACACATTTATATATATACATATATATATATATATATATATATATATATATATATATATATTATATATATATACTATACATACATACATATTTACTCATTTCAGCAGATATTTTAATGCTTACAAATATTAAGGACCAAAGCAGTATATAATATCGAATTCACTACTGAAGAAAATTTTACTTATCATAAGTGTACTAACACAGACAGTTGCAAGTTATCTAAAGGTGAGGAAGTTAGCCCTACGCCCTTTTTCTTGAACCAGCTGATTTTATAGTAAACAAATTGACTTCGAACATGTAGTACGTTTGCGGCGTTGCCGCTTTTCCTAGACGTCATTAATAAACTCTTGACCTACGGTGGGATGTAAAATAGATGTGGCCAAAACGCTGCCATATCTTCCTGCTACCAGGTCAAATAAGGGAAACGCATTGCCACTATTGGTCAGCATTTCTAACACTGAAGACGTGAAATGAGCGGAAGAACTGAGACTTGATGACAGAATCAATGATGATTCATAGCAAAAAAAAATAATAACAATAAAATAAAATAAAATAAATGAATACATAAATAAACAAATAAACAAAGCTACAGTAAATGAATATCTGATACCATATATTAACTGTTTCAATCACAGGGTAGGATAAGGATGATTCAGTTTCTAATCATCTAAATGAATTATATAAATGCCCAATATCTAGCCCACACTTACTGAGGAAAATAAATGATACAATGCGATAAAAAAAAATTAAATACTGTTATTAGCTACTCAAAGACTGTAAATTAAGTAGATCCTGTCCCGGAACGGTCTCTTTCTTCTGGAAAGTCCGTGGGAGAAAAAGTAGGATTTCATGACGGGATTGAAGAACCTTGAATCGAGGGATGCAGATTAACTTTAGTTGGATTAGAATTCAGGAAGAAGTTTGGTTTTACTGTAGTACTCACAGCTGGACTAACTAGTGTGTGGCAAACAGTAGTGGACCGCGGGCCTCTCTAATGCAAGGATGGGTTCTCTATTATTGATTCACAATATATATACTATATATATGGGTGTGTGTGTATGTCGCTAACAAAAATGCAAAATGGTCATTCTAGAGTCGAGAGAACAATAAGTTCCTTGCAGCCTAAACAAACTAGTAACATTCCCACTCATATTAGGCTACTAAAAGTTCTTGAACAACGTGATTGGTTAAATCTGGATATATTCATTTCTCGGAACACTGTCACAACTATTTACTAAACGCATAAAAAGGGAACTGGCTTTGAAAATAAGGAACATCTTCAAACGCAGGGCGATATTTGAATATTCTTACGAGCTACCCTCACCACTCCTCTACCCACCACCCCATCCCCAACCTTGCGTTCATTTGTAATAATAAAACGTAAAATAATGTTCATAGCCGTAAAATAAGAAGAATCTGCAACCACCAAAAATCTTTTTTCCTGCTTGATGACTTTTCTTTCAGATGTAAATAATGCACCAAGCTATCTACACAGTAAAACTATCGTGACTATTTCATTGGCACTATAAGCAATGCGATAAAACTTAATCATAAATCAAATAATTTAGTTCATCTTAAAATATTTACAAACAAGCTATATTACTAGAATTTTCATATACGCTACACAGCGTCAAAAGAACTGTGTAAAATTAGTACAATCAGAAAATGCAGTCAGAATATGGAAAATCATACATGGTGTTGTCGTTCATAATCAAAATGTAAGTCATAATGATTTAAAATTTCAGGATTTATAGAAAACCTTCCTCCTTGCTTTTCCTTTAGCAAACTTCCTGATCAGAAAACTAAAATCAAGAAACCTTGCAACTGTTTGTTAACTAAAATGACTAAAAGTAGAAAGTCAATCCCTTGATATTGTTAGAGTACGGTTTTTTACAATCTGAATTCTGCTAAAACCTCAATTAGCAATTGCAGTGTCATACTATTCAGGTTTAGTTCATATCTCTGGTAGATTGATAAAACAATTACATGTTACGAAAATACTGCTACGTTTATTCCTCAATCCCCCCAAAATGTGAAAGTTAGCCTACTTTCTATTTCCAGGACGTCTAAAATTATAACTGTTGATTGAATAAGTTCTATTAAATTGAAAAAGAATGTCATACCAATCGCATCCTAATGTGAAAATGGTCATTTTCATAACATGTCTAGGACAGCGCCAACTTCTCAAGCAGTTGTGCAATGTTTATCTCTAAAGGAAGCTTCCTCAGGGAAGTTAGTGTACCAACCGTCTCCTCCGGATGGTATAATATAAGAGGCCTAACTACATCAACGGGGCCTCTATTTACTATCTGAAGGAAATTATTATAATAGATTGTCCACGTACTGTTAGAGGCATGCATCATTCTATAATTGCACAATGAAATAATGAAGATGAGAACATGGCGAAACCTATCATGAGTTTTGAGAAATAAATGACATAAGTTGGCAGTTTTACAGGAGCAGAAAGGAAGAAATTCAGGCATTACAGGAACAGAGAGAGAAAAATTCAGGTTACACAGGAATAGAAAGAAAGAAATTCAGGGTATGAATTACAAAAAACTTACAGCGTATGATTATTGTTCTCTGGTAGCCACTCTAATGACAACATTGTCAAGTTGGAACTGTGATCCTACCACTATCCTGCATATCTTGATTATGAATGCAAATGTCATCGACTATTTTGAGAGAAGCAATTGATCATCCAATTCCAGCTGTCACTATTCAAAAATCAAATATGCGCTTCATACAATCACTCAAAAAATAAATCACAGCACTCCAATTTCCTTCATTACCTTAGTCCGAAAATAAGAGACGAGTTAATTGAAATGTTTGAGGAAAAGGAAAATATTATCAAGGGATTTCAGACTGCGTACCTTATATTTGCTAAATATAACGGGCGCAGTCTAAAATTCTTTGATAATATTATCCTTTTCCTCAAACATTTCAATCAACACGTCTCTGATTTTCGGACTAAGGTAATGAAGGAAATTGGAGTGCTGTGACTTATTTTTTGACTAAGTTAATGAACACCAGTCACTTTGTTTCTGTCATCTCTATCCATACGTTTTGAAAAGACAGATTCATACGTGGAGATCAGCCTAACTATCCCTAGACAAATACCATTGAAACTGTCGCGAGGCTTATCCTTCGAACTTCTGAATGCTAAAATTCGACATTACAGAATCATCCACTGAAAGAATAAAATCATTTATAGAGATTATCCCCGAGAGATCTGTCCAAAGTTGGCAGTTGCTCTTTTACTCTGTATCGCAATTTGCGAATCCTTTTTCAGCGTCTCAAGAATGGTGTATTAATAAGCATTAAAGTACAGAAATGCACCATCCAGCACACTGCGTTCTTATTATCCAGCTGATATTATAATGAAATTACACTACTGTAAGGAACACTACATAGAGCACTATGTTATCCGCCCCTTCCCGAAACTGGAAAGCCACAACACTGAGTAGTGACAAAACAAGAGCAAAGAAGGTACTCAAGTGATAATAAAAATTATACCAAAAAACAGGAAAAAAAAAAAAAAAAAACAGGGGCTGAAATGGTAGGTGGTGACCACAAGGGATGTTTTCGGGATAATGCACGAAATCAGATGTATATTTCCTCTTCTAAAAATATAAACTGATTCTACCAGTAGTTAGTGAAATTGTGTGTCACCGAAAACTACATTCAAATATAGGTTTTAAGACTAGCGATAGAAAATTACAAGATATTCGTTGACATAATCAAAGTTCAAGAAGTGCACTGACCTAACTCACTCGAAACAACTTCAACGCAATGGCTAAGCATCTGTGGTAATTGCGATATTAAAAATTCTCTGAAAATACGAAAGAAGCTATAATGCATCATTTCTTTTATC
>NC_061096.1:14403216-14433216 GCF_015104395.2 Macrobrachium nipponense
CCAATCGAGGCTTTAGACAAATCGCACAGTATAAAAATAAACCTTTCAAGAACTTCGCCGATCTCAAACTCCACACGAAGTGAATATGTTAGTGAGGAAACTCCAGAAATATCCAAGAGGCAGAGTTCCTTTGTCATGAAGGCTCCTGAAAACAAAAATCCGCTTTTAATTTTTTCATCGGGGTAAAGTCAACAAACATGACCTCTTTACAGGATCAAAGCAGTCCATGCAATGTGGGGAAAAAACAAGGCGTGATCCGTCCTCCATCTTACTCGCGACGCGTGGGAGATTTTCCCCCTGACGCATAAGTTATAAATATTACATTCCTAATTTTTAAAGCATGGTAAAATCTACAGCTAAAAAGACCCTTGTTTCACCAACGAAAATTCAAATAAATACGCTATATTTTATCAAAAATAATTTTCTGTGCTGTTTAACATGCAAATGATTTATTTTTTACTTTTTCATTCTAATAAATAAATCAGAAATATCCTATCCTAAAATTAGGACCTGTATCTCTAACTGAACACCAAACGCCTTTTTCAATCCTTTTCGGGCTCTTCCATAGACCTTTCCTAACCCCCTAACAAGAACACCACCACCACCACCACCAACAACAAAGCGAAATTATAACCCGATAAAAGTAAAACATATTCTTTAAAAATGAGACTAAAGAGAGCCTAGATTTATACCACCTGCAAAATAGCAATTGCATCGAAAAGAATTTGCACCTCGTATCATACAGTACATGATACGAATACTTGCAGTATATCTCTGGTAAACAAAGGAAGGTTTCAAGATGTTATGGTAAAAAATAGCAGAGACGAAATATAACGGAGTTAATTAAGTTACACCATTATATAATAATTTGTGCAGACTTGTCTAAACTTTTCAAGAGATAAAGTCAAAATGATCACAGCAGAGAAATTTATATCATCATTTTTGTATCTATATAATAAAAAAAAAACATTCAAAGCGATATCGATATTTGTATACTTGCACTTTTAATGGCTTACAACACTATTAACATATAAATATGCGACTATCAGTGAAAAGGAACCATAAGCAGGTAACAACAACTAAATAAAATATGCATTGGAAGCTACACTAGAAAGAGAGAGAGAGAGAGAGAGAGAGAGAGAGAGAGAGAGAGAGAGAGAGAGAGAGAGAGAGAGATTTTATAGCACCTAAGAGGCATTTTATTCTTCAATTTACTCCAAGTTTTAACACGGTCTACTCTTATCAAAGTCGGCGAGTACATAATTATGCTAATTTTGACTGAGGCCACGTTCCTGGAAAAGAAATAATAAAATATGTCGTGGTGTCCCTCGCAAAAGTCATAAAGAGAGAGAGAGAGAAGCCTGAGTTGCATTCCCCTGCGACGAAAAAGTTCTTTTATTTCTAAATTAAAGGACCTCTTGGGTTCAAGATTAATCAGTACTGAAGAAGTGAAGTCAACGTATTATTATAAGAAAAAATCCGGCAAACTATAACCATACAAAAGTATATATCTTTGGTATTTGTAGAATTGTTTGTTTCCTCGATATTATATATATATATATATATATATATATATATATATATATATATATATTATATATATAAATGTATATTTACACACACAAATACAAATATACACACATATATATATGTGGGTGCTTCTGTATGTATACGAGAGAGAGAGAGAGAGAGAGAGAGAGTATCAAACTAAAAATGTGTAAATAGTTTGGTATACTGTAGAACCGATAGCCAAATGGTTAATTGAAATTTTTGCTTTTGGGAAATTTAAATATTGCAGCAAAACACCAAAAATCAGGAATACCAAACCATTCACATAAAAATGTTGATATGACAGCAATTTCTCTTTGTTCAATCAGCCACAGGTAATGGTGTTGGTAAAACGGTTTCAAAATATATCTACAAGAATTCCTTCATAGGTTTTAAAATTATTAAAAGAATTTGTGAAGTCACTGTCACGTGGTTTATAACCTAATCTACTTCACATATTAGAATCTCTTGACAAGCTGGGGCCGTAAAATTCAAACGTTGTCGAAATTTTATTTAAAAGGCCGCAGACAACGAAATTTCAGGCTCTCATAATCACCTCATATTGGTTACAAAATAATCAAACCTGCTTTCGCCAAGGCATTACGTACACAACTTCATTAGTGCGATCATTACATGACTGAAATGAAAAATGATAATTCCTCAGCAATATTTCGACGTAAGGCACAATAGTTATAATCAGCTTTCAATATAAAATAATTGTTTAAAA
Source organism: Macrobrachium nipponense (assembly GCF_015104395.2). Lineage (NCBI taxonomy): Eukaryota > Metazoa > Arthropoda > Malacostraca > Decapoda > Palaemonidae > Macrobrachium > Macrobrachium nipponense. Next base: position 14,405,492 of record NC_061096.1, read on the forward strand.
TGTCATATGATGATGTAGCAATCAATTTAGCATCAAAATAATTTTAAATGAAATTCTGTACTCCGCTTTAATCACTACTGCTTAACATACCCTTCCCAGGCCCCATTCTCTCTCTCTCTCTCTCTCTCTCTCTCTCTCTCTCTCTCTCTCTCTCTCTCTCTCTCTCTCTCTCTCTCTCTCTCTCTCTCTCTCTCTCCTTTCATACCACAAGGGATTGCCAGTCCAGATGGGTCTAAATATAAGAGTATTAAAATTTATGGATCAATATAAACTTGAGACCTGAGTTCCGGTCAAGCTTTGAGAAAAATGTCATTTTCACCCGTATTCCCCCTGCAGGTAAGGTCGATTTAATTATCACAAATAATAACGCCCTGAACAGTCGACCGCTTGCATGACATACAGCTATGTCATGCACAAGGCCCCTGTATGATCTTATAGATAGACATTACATTCATGCTATGCTGTTTTCCGGATATATCTTAATCCTCTCGATTTCTTCATTTAGAAAATACAATATAATGTAAAATATACACGCTTACATATCGTTTACATATACATACACACACACACACACACACACACACACATATATATATATATATATATATGTGTGTGTGTGTGTGTGTGTATGCATGTATGTATGTATTCATGTATGCATGCATGTATATTTCTGGGGGTGCTTACTTTTTATTTCTTTAGTTACAAATTTAGACTTCATGCAAGAGCAGCCACGCGACGATTTCTCTCTCTCTCTCTCTCTCTCTCTCTCTCTCTCTCTCTCTCTCTCTCTCTCTCTCCGTATAGTAAGGTAATTTCTTAGTCCTTGACAGGTATAATGACTTGTCACGACGTGCTTTGCAATTCCGAGGTATTATTTTCGCAACGTGGTTGTCCAAACTGTCTTTAAAGTGGTTTATAAATAGCATGCAGTAACTTGCATATTTTAACTGTCAACAACGGTATTTTAGTCATAATAAAGTGATATATATACGTAGACCCACACACACACACACGTGTTCCTTCGTGCTAAATTGGATATACATACATACTTACATACATATGTACACACACACACACACACACACACACACACACATATATATATATATATATATATAATATATATATATAATAGAACCGTCAACAAACTCTCGCCAGTTACATCAGGAAAAGATAAACGTAAACCATCGATTCACTACTCTAACTCTCCCATTTGGAAAAACGTCCAAAACACAATGAAACAAAAATTTTCTAATACTGTTACTCCGCTGATTCATTGAATCACCCGGTTTGTTATTTGTAGAACTTTGATTACAACACTACCACCATGTCGTTATCGTCTTCCCAGGAACAAGATTCGCGCAAATCTGCGGATAAAAAAAAGGGACGAGCACTTTGGAACCACGATGAGCAAGAAGTTGGAATGATTCTGAGCTTCATTTTCAAATCAACACCAAATCTACCAAAATCCTTCCTTAAAACTACTGGTAATCTGATTGTCAGTCAGCTGCTCCTTTGCTGCGTCGTCATCTGTCATTGCCTGAGAGAGAGAGAGAGAGAGAGGTAAGAAATGCGCCGAAGTTTCTTAGACGTAATCGAGTTTTCTGTACAACGCATAATGTTTTAAAAAACCATCAACTATGGCCTGCAGCTCTCCAGTTGCTCACCAGACGCGGTAGATCATGCCAGATGCATGATCCACGGCTAATTTTAACCTTGAATTAAATAAAAACTACTGAGGCTAGAGGGTTGCAATTTGGTATGTTTGAAGATTGGAGTGTGGATGATCATTTACCAATTTGAAGCCCTCTAGCCACAATAGTTTTTAAGATCTGAGGGCGGGCGGTCAGACAAAGCCGGCACAATATTGTCTTTTATAGAAAACTAAAAAGTGTCTTGATAGCATCCTTTCTGAAGGAAAGGTACACCTGAGGGTAAAATTATCCCTAATTAAGAATCACTGCTGTAAGGCACTGCACCGCGAGAAAAGTTATTTCTGTAAGTGCTGACGCAGACCTATATCCTCTGTGTTGTAATGATTTACTGTATCCTCACCCTAACAAACAAGCGAGTTCGAATCCCACCTGAAAAGTTTTTTCTTGTACTGGTTGCCCGTATTTCCACTGGTAAGCGGATCCAAAAGTGAGAGGAACTCTAGAAATGAAGTATTTGTCAAAATAATAATATAATAATAATAAAAGAAGGATGACTATACAGAATTCCAAACGACTACATAATGAGGCACGTAACCTTCCACGAGAATAGAAATACTATACTGTCAATTACGGAACAGAATATAAACGGGAATCAGTGAGTAACACGCATACGCACATTAACACAAGTACATACATACATACATACAAACTATAAACTACACCTCATACACACACACACACACACACACACACACACACACATATATTATATATATATATATATATATATATATATATATATATATATATATATATATATATATATAAAGACAAATATAACACCGAAGAAAAAAAAGTGAATTATTTGCCTGTTTATTTATGCAACGTTCATCACGTTCCATATCTTCGTGATTCAGTTATAAATACATCCATATATATATATATATATATATATATATATATATATATATATACATATATATATATATATATATATATATATATATATATTATATAGTATATAGTATATATATGAAATCTACGATAAAAAAAAGACCTCATTATGAGACCAGATGGCATTAAGATTTGTAAGGTATGGGCAATATAAAGTCTTAACAACAACTGCTTCTGCCAAAAGGGTCGTCGACGAGTTGAAGAACATTAACTTTTATGGCACTGAAAATAAATATTTTTTTCTTAAAGCAAAAAAATAAAGTTTGAAACAAATATTTTAAGCTACTGGGGAACAGAAATCTACAGATAAAAATGCTATAAATAAAATGTGAAGAAGGAACAGCAATGTTCTCTCATTTGATAAGATTTAAGTTTTTTCAAAGTAAAACTGAAGAAAAAGAGTATAACATCCCTACAGTTTCTTTCCCAAACCGAAAAACGCAAAAGGACAAACATCACTAGACACCGTAGAGGCAAATCGTTACATGGCTGGCTATGAGTAAAACCAGTTAGAAAAGGAGAGAAAAAATAACCGAGACCTTTTCCACGGTGTCGAGGGGACACGATCTGCATATGACAGGGCTTCACTTAATCACCTTTGTCTTGAGGCTGCAATAGAAAACGCTTCTATATGCCTCTCCCATATCATGATGACAAGTCCCTCCCATAAAAGGAAATGTCACTGGATTCCAGGAGCTAAGAAGAAAGTATGGATTTCCTTACAACGAAAACGATGGAGAGAGAGAGAGAGAGAGAGAGAGAGAGAGAGAGAGACCTACATATATTCGGTAAAAGCTCCATATTCTTAATGTAAATCAATAAAGAACTATGGTAATACAATTATCCATAATCTGAGGAAGATATTGTTAACAAAGAAATCCTGTTCTGCAACCCTTCACTGCACTTATTGTAACTTCACAAAACAAAATTAATATTCTAATCTAAATACAACACCACGGCCCCCCTTTTTTACTAATGCTGAGGCATTAATGAGCGCCTGAATAAATTTTTCAAAATTTCAAAGGTACTTCATAAGTTAAGTATATCTTAGTTTTACCAGACCACTGAGCTGATTAACAGCTCTCCTAGGGCTGGCCCGAAGGATTAGATATTTTTACGTGACTAGGAACCAATTGGTTACCTAGCAACGGGACCTACAGCTTATTGTGGAATCCGAACCACATTATATCGGGAAATGAATTTCTATCACCAGAAATAAATTCCTCTGGTTCCGCGTTGGCCGAGCCGAGAATCGAACTTCGGACCACCAGATTGGTAGCCGAGCGCGAAATACACTCGGCCAACGTGGAACTAGGTACTTCATCTATAACTAGTTTGCCAATAATTCTATGAACACATGTAAAGGCTACGATCTGCGATGAAAATGCAGAGCATTTGAGGATTTGCACATGGATCCTACCCACCTACTAACACTTAAGCGAAAATTTTTTTATATCTTATTGACTTTATTAATTAAAAAAAGCTCTTAGATAAGCTAAGCAACCCTCACCACGAAATTCAACATTATTCTAATAACAGGTGTCAATAAACTTCTGACGAGCCACCCTGTGCAAGCAGATGAATATTACAAATCTACGTGCAAATGCACACACCATTCGTAAGCAATTACTGGGCATAAATTACTTAATAAAAGGAATGAACCGACTGACTGCTTTAACCAATAGAATTCGTACGTATTAAAAACAAAGATGATAATGGTAAAAAAAAACAATTATCCAACACACGAGTATCTGCTTAACCTAGTTAGATTCACTTCATAACGCACACAATAAGCAAGAAATACAGTTTCTTGGAGTAAAGACGAGGAATTTGCCACATTCAACAGACCCCAGACATACTTTGGGGACTTCCAAATATACTATAGTTAACAGAGAGGGCTACTTAATGGAATTCGTCCATTACACTATATGATAAGACATACGGTAACTGCAGTATCTATAGGCACTACAAACACAAATTTGCACATTTATTCCTGAAACTTGTGCGTTACGTGTTTAATAAACGTTAACATTACAATTCCCAATATTTACATTTAAATAACAAATCAAACTTTTCTATTTCAAATTTCACAAAATTTAATTAAAAAGTTCAGAAATTTTATGATCATCACATTTAGCATGCTTACGGAACATGGGTAACACAAAAGTAACGATAAAAAACTGTATTGTAACTATGTATCATTCGTTCAAATGTTAACACTTCAGCAGTGCTGGCAAGCAACTGTGCATTTCCAGTTTAAACTCTTGCAAGACCGTCAGCATTCAGCAGCCAAGTTGTGATTTTCATAGAGGATCTATTGTCAATAACCATGCCGAAACAAAAAATGCGTAAATGAATGTTAGGGCAAGATTCAAGTGGAAATGGATAATGCTATCAATTACAAGTGAATAATCTAATGGCCTCTAAAAAAAAATCTTAAACATCTGTAGGTAAGCAACCCAAAACAAGATACCATATACATTTTGTTACACAGCACATCCTGACAACCTATATTAGGTAAATATGAATTCAATCTATTTAATAAAATCAAACGCGATACAGCTGTGAAAAAGTGTCTATCTATGAAGATCTGAAAGTTCAGCGTATTAGTAAAAATAAACTGAGCGAAACACTTCCAAACGGGAGATCAAGATGAGGAAAAAGCAGGCAATCGTAATCCATCGATTTACAAAGGCCGCACGTCTCTTTTTTTGTCATTTCACCTTTCTATATATGTATAACCATAGACATTTGCATCGAAATTTGATAATGCAGTTGTTTAAGATTATTTACTAACACTGTCTTACGACTGACTGACACAACACACACACAATAATAATAATAATAATAATAATAATAATAATAATAATAATAAAAAAAGAAAATAACAAGAAAATCGACCGGTTGCAAAGCAGAGGGACGAAATTAGAGATCCTTGTACAGGTACTGATGCACACGTGTATCGTCACGTTTATTAATTTTCGCATGGAATGTATTTACGAGCATATTACATAAATATATACGGGAAAACTTAGATTCCCCATTACTCAAACATGCTATCCGTAACTATATGTCTAGCCCTGATGCTCCCACGATATATATTTCATGCGATATTCCTCGGTTGTTTTGAGCCTCCATTGGGGTACCTTCCTTTGGATACTTCATAGTAGTACTTAGCATAACCTGGATAGGAACGTGCCATAGGATGATTAATTTAAGGTAGCTTGTCATCGGCAACAATGTTAAGTTACTAAATTGGCATTTTAAAAAAACGTATTACTAAAGAAGTGTTTCTTATATGTGAGCGTTTTCAATTCTAGTCACTCATATCTTGCAGTTCCTTCCCTCTCAAAATTCATGAAAAAAAAACCCTTTGATGTTTTTTCCTCACTTTTAAACGACTTCAACCGGCAAAGACAGACAGGCTACAGAACGGCTTTCTACGGAAATGGCTCCAGGGGTAGGCAAAGGATTTCAGCTACGGAATTACACACGTTTACTACCTGGGTCTTATGGAGTAAACTACCAATACATTTCTCATTCGTTAAACACATTTATATTCTGGATATATCTTTGAAGGCCTTGACAGCAATAATAATAATAATGAACCTTAGGCACTTTTCGTACTCTTACATCTTCAAGGGAACCGTATTACCGAGACCTTTCAAGTTCTTAAGAGAATTTCCCTTAGGGAAAACAGGGTCTTTAATGGTCCCTCTTCAACTAAAATATTCGGAAAAGGAAATGTTGACTTAGGCGTCTTAAAATACATAGGGAGTTATATCTACCTATCCCTTTCTATTCTCCCACAAAATTTTCCAACATTAAAAAAAGGATAAATATGTCACTACTTACGCAAATACCATGGTTTTGATAATATTTTAATGTGAAGCATTAAAGAGAAATATGCATTCAACACTTTAGCAACACATCGACAAGTAAGTCCATTTGTCTGGTCTCAAGGAGCTTATGTATGCACTATCTTTGTATGATGCATACCTCCATTATTCTCCTTACTATCCAAAGTAGTGGTGTTTTATGTCATACGTTCTGCCAGAGTTACTTCACAAAATTGTGTACACGCGCAGAGACACTCACACACACATACGCACACACACACATACACACACACACATATATATATATATATATATATATATATATATATATATATATGAAAATAAATTCTTGTTAAAACAGGATACGTCTCAAGTATAAAAGGCCCATTAAAACGTTCTGGTTTAAAGTATAGGACTACATTTCGGTGGACTGACTTCCACCCTTATTCAGTAGTGAATGACAGAAGTAATTAAGTAGTTGCATAGGCGAAATTTGTAGTGAGAGATACGTCCTTAGGTGATGCCTGGGGTCACCGGTAAGCCCGTTGGTTCTGTTAACTGTCTTAATCTGCTGCATTGTTGCCTTAAGGAAGATATTGTCTATATGATCAGTGTCCCAAGCTCCATTGGAAAGGCTGATCCTACTATCTCGTTGTTTTATCAATGAAGATTCTACCATCTGACATTTGTATCGACAGCTGCTCTTGTATAAAATTTGGGATGAGTTCCAATCTATGGTATGGTTCGTGTTATTTATATGATGGAAAATTGCCAAACTATGTTGTTCCATATCTAAATGCGAGTTTATGTTGAGTTAATCTTTACGAGAGAGATTTACCTGTGAATCCATAGTATGACTTATCACTTCTCCAGGATTATAGAAAAAAATATATAAACTACGAAATATAAATGTTATATATTAAAATCCCATGAAAACAACACTAAAAAAATTACACTCGAGTTAAACGTAAATTCATTTATGTTTACAGCATTCCAGAGACTGTTTAAGAACCATGAAGATAAACTACCATCAGAGCTCTTACCCTGGTGTGATTTCTCTAGCGCAACTTAGATTGGTCAATTTTAGAGGCGGAAGTTCAGCACTAAGATTTCTTAAGCCTGAACCATTTACTTAAACAGGGTCCTTAGCAAAATGTTTATATCAAGGGCTCACAACCAAGGGATGGACCTTTTATAAATACTACTTTTAAAATTATATTAAGAAAAAGTATATTGACACTGTACTGTGTATCTGTAGTTAACAAATAAAAACTTGCAGCTCAGTGAAGGGCAATTGACCACGGATAACTAAGTAACAGCAAAAGTGGAAACGATCATTTGTAAGGTATTCAGAGCCGTAAACACTGACTTCAAAGTTTCAAGGCATTGAAATTTGTGCTACAGAGAGAGAGAGAGAGAGAGAGAGAGAGAGAGAGAGAGAGAGAGAGAGAGAGAGACTGTCGCTCTTAACCCCATGCAGTAGAGTTTTCTTTTAACAAGGAACAGTTGGAAGAGGTATGGCGAGATAAAGCGTTGCCTGGGGTTACCGACACTATATGAATGCAAGCATCAAAGGCTTCTAAACCGTCATTAATTATGTTAAGTAGACACAACCCTTTCACCCTTCCCTAAAACATCCTACAGAGCTGTGCTTCATAAAACCCGTTAATGAATCTAGAAAGCAGCATACCTACGAAGAAATAAATTACGATATGACAACAGAAAAGCAAATCCCGAAGAGGCTCTACCCAGATCTACACAATGACGGGAAAGAGGAAAAAATAGACAAGAAAGACAAAATCTGCAACCTTTTGAAAAGAGGGAATTGCAGATTTGGAGAAAGATGTTTACTACAAACATCCTAAGATATGCCAAAACTATGAAATATATGGTAAATGTGCATACTTAGATGGGATATGGGGATGATTGCAGAGATCTGCATCCAAAAATATGTAAAAACCTAAAAGAAGGAAAAGGATGTAAGTTCGACAAAAAATGCAAATATATGCACCCTGTAGCCATGAATCATAATCAAATAAATAACCAACCAAGTAATAAAATCCAAAATAAGAAAGAAACAAATAAAGAGAGAAATCAAGAATATCAGGTAAAAGAGAAAAGCAAACCACAATGAGATATGCAGAGGTGTCAGCAAAAAATTTCAAAGCATCAGCTCCGAAATTCTACTCAAGAGATAATAACTGTATTTATTATGCAAGAGGATATTGCAGAAACGGAGAAAATTGCAGATTCAGACACAAAATGAATAATTATGATGAAGGAAGATCAAATATTATGGAAAAGTTGGATTTTTTAATGTCAGAATTTCTGGAAATGAAAAAAAGAACAACATACCAGAACAGGAAAGAGACATGGGAAAATCCTTATTACTACCAGTATTAAATGAAGGAGAAAAACGCGCAAACCATCATAGTGATGAATGCGCAGGGTTTAGTTACGAGTAACTCAAAAAGAAAAATAGAGTACTTAGAAGAACTAACCCAAAATGAAAAGAAAATAGATATAATGAATATAAGTGAAACCTGGTATTCCCAAGAGACTGGGAATGATGATCAAATAAAAGGGTTCCAAACTTATAGATCAGATAGAAAAAATAGGAATCAAGGGGGAACCGCAATATATGGGAAAGACAAAAAACAAGGAAAAATATATGAGAAATATAGTAACTCAGAATGTGAACTAATAGCGGTAGAATTTGAATCTGAAAAATTGATGAACATAGTAATATATAGACCTCCTAACTACAAAGAGTTTGACTTAATAATTGAAAAATTGGATGATATATGTAGAAATCACAAGGACTGGACTATTCTCCTATCTGGTGACTTCAACTTTCCTTTCGTAGAATGGAAAGAACGAATAGGAGATTGTGGTTGTACTTATACATATAAAAAAGAGAGTAATAGTAGTGCAGAAGATAAGAGGCAATTTGAAAAGCTATTAGATATGCTACTAGAATACAACATTCAACAAATAAATCACCTGCCAACAAGAAAGGAAAATACTTTAGACCTAGTATTTGTGAACGAGATGAATTATGTTAAAGAAATAATAGTTTATAATGCGAGTATTTCAGACCATAATGTCATAGAATTAACAGTTCATTCCAAAGCAAGTGAAAATAGAGATAAGCAAGAAATGAAAAAGTGGGAAGGATATGGAAAATACAACTTCTACAGTAAAAATATAAAATGGTCAGAAATTAATGAAGAATTTAAACAAAGATTGGGATAACATTTTCGTAAGTGATGACATAAGGGTAAATACGGAGATATTATATAAAATATTGGAGAAAATAGTGGAAAAATATATACCGAAGAAGAAAAGTAAACATCATTCATGCATATCCACCAAGAGACAGAAGGATCTTGTTCCAGAAAATCAGAAAGTGGAAAAAAGGTCTTGCAAAAGAAAAAAATGCATGGAAAGTTATAGAACTAAAAAGTAAGATAGAAAATGCAGAACAAAAGATTATACAATCAAAAGAAAATGAAAAACGGGACTTGGAAGAAAAAACCCTATTAAATATCAAGCAAAAACCCCAAACTATTATACTCATATGCGAAGAAGATGAATAAAAGAAGAATAGAAATAGGCCCTCTGAGAATTGAAGGGAGATTAACGAATGAAAAAAAGGAAATTTGCAACATACTGGCCGAACGATATAAGAGAGAATTCACCCCTAGAATAGATAATGAAGATAATGATATAGAAGTAAGGTGAAAGAACATAGTGAATATTTAGCTGACATAGAAATTAATGAAGCTGATATTGTGCAGGCAATTAATGAAATTAAAAATGGAGCTGCTGCAGGGCCGGATGGAGTCCCTGCTATTTTGTTAAAGAAAGTAGTTCATTCTATCGCAAAGCCACTTGCAATATTATTAAGACAAAGTGTAGATACAGGCAAGATTTATGATGAGCACAAATTAGCATATATCACCCCTACTTTCAAAAGTGGATCAAGACTAGAGGCAAGTAATTATAGGCCTGTGAGTCTAACATCACATATTATGAAAGTGTATGAAAGGGTAATGAAGAAAAATATTATGAAACATTTAATAAAAAATAATTTGTTTAATATAGGACAACACGGTTTCGTACCCGGAAAAAGTACACAAACCCAACTGTTAGTCCACCGTGAGAACATATTCAAAAATATGAAAAGCGGAAATGAAACAGATGTGGTTTATCTAGACTTTGCAAAAGCTTTTGACAAAGTAGACCATAATATATTAGCAAAGAAAATTAGAAAACACAATATCGTAGATAAAGTAGGAAGATGGTTAAAAGAATTTTTACACAACAGAAACAGATAGTTATTGCAAACGATGAGAAATCGGATGAAACCAAGGTAATATCCGGTGTGCCACAAGGTACGGTGCTAGCTGCAATATTGTTTGTTATTATGATTGAAGACATAGACAGTAATGTTAAGGATTCGGTAGTGAGTAGTTTCGCTGATGACACAAGAATAAGTAGAGAAATTACTTGTGATGAAGATAGGAACGTTCTACAAAGAGACCTTAACAAAGTATATGATTGGGCAGAGGTAAATAGGATGGTATTTAACTCTGATAAATTTGAATCAATAAATTATGGAGACAGAGAAGGAAAGCTATATGCATATAGGGACCTAATAATGAGGCAATCACAAATAAGGAAGCATTTAAAGACCTTGGTGTGATGATGATAGGAACATGTTATGCAATGATCAAATAGCAATTCGGTTGGCAAAATGTAAAGCAAAAATGGGAATGTTGTTACGGCACTTCAAAACAAGAAAAGCTGAACACATGATTATGCTTTATAAAACATATGTTCGTAGTCCACTTGAATATTGCAATATGATATGGTACCCACACTATCAAAAGGATATTGCACAAATAGAGAGTGTACAAAGGTCCTTTACAGCTAGAATAGAAGAAGTTAAGGACCTAGACTACTGGGAAAGACTACAATCCTTAAAATTATATAGTCTAGAAAGGAGAAGAGAACGCTACATGATAATTCAGGCATGGAAACAGATAGAAGGAATAACAGAAAATATCATGGAACTAAAAATATCAGAAAGAGGAAGCAGAGGTAGATTAATAGTGCCCAAAACTATACCAGGAAAAATAAGGAAAGCACACAGGACATTAATCCACTAAGCACCAGCATCGATAATGCAGCGTCTATTCAATGCGTTGCCAGCTCATCTGAGGAATATATCAGGAGTGAGCGTAGATGTGTTTAAGAATAAGCTCGACAAATATCTAAACTGCATCCCAGACCATCCAAGATTGGAAGATGCAAAATATACCGGAAGATGTACTAGCAACTCTCTGGTAGACATTAGAGGCGCCTCACACTGAGGGACCTGGGGCAACCCGAACGAACTGTAAGGTCTGTAAGGTAAGGTAAGGTAAGAAGTACAATGAAGCCCTCCTCAGGAGAAAGGATAGGGAAGTCTCAGAAACTTTACACGATGAGAGAGAGAGAGAGAGAGAGAGAGAGAGAGAGAGAGAGAGAGAGAGAGAGGAACACTGACACCGATGTCATATGGTATACTCACAGGATTCGGTCTTAGCGGAATCATATCCCCAAAAATTCAGTTTTATTCATTACCCACACGATTTTGTTCACGAACATGAATGCATTTTTGTCAAATACACTCGTGACGATGTTACATACACAAATAAAAAGCCACGAATATTGTTCAATATCGAATTGCATCAGACTGAATGATAATTGATAAGTTAATCCAAAGGTATAATGAATTAGATATGAAACGATAATTGTTGCTATTATTCTAATATATATATATTATATATATATAATTTTATATTTTAATATAATATATATATATATATATTAGATATTATATATATATAGATATATGTATGTATGTATGTATGTATATGTGTGTGTGTTCCTCCGTCTGCATGTGTACTTTATATTACATATTCAAAGATCCCCGTATCATTCTGAATCTTAAGACAACAAACTTAAGAGATTTGATTACTTGCGCCATCCACTAAAAATCTATGACGTAATTAACGAAGTTGACGCTATCATAAAGCAGTTAAAAAACTTTTCAGTGTCTTCAAAATCAAGTCAACGGATTATTCAAAATGAGAAAACACTTTGGTGTAATACGACAAAATAGCCACCAATGTGCAAATCAGACCTTTGCAGAAACATGCATAAACCAACAAACAACTTAATATACGCATACACAAACGATAGCAACAGGTCAACACAGCAAGTTTTATTACAGCCTGCCCTAATTCTGCACAGACGACTAACCCACAGTTTTACAGTGAACGGAACGAGAAATTTCTAGTACACGTTCTACAGAGCGAGTAGCACCACCATATTTTGTCGTGAGTAAATTAGGTTCTAATGGTGATAGTCTAAAATTATAATTTTCCACGTTTGGACAAGACAAAAAGTCTAAACTTATAATTACACCTTTGGACAAGACAAAACTGCCACTTTAGGCATTCTTATAAAAACTTTCAAGGTCCCAAGACTCTCCTTCATGACATTAGAACAATATTCTAGTGGTTCTATGAGGCAAGATCTGCTCTCTCCAGAGGGTCGGCTTAGAATTTGCCATTATCATTAACTGTATTAACTATATCAACTAATATACTTAAGAACAGCTCTAGAAGTAATAGATTAAAACATGGGGGTATTTCAACAAGATTCTTAAAAGATAAAAGTGAATATGTATTTTATTATGTATGGTTTCAAAATGATTATAATAGCTAATCTCGTCATGTCCATAATTGTCTGTTGCCTCCACTTCTTCGTCAGTTGAATCTGTCGTGTTTATGTTATCAAACCCATTTACACGAATTATCAAACCATGGCATATCATCAATTCAGACTTTGTTTCCTGGTTATGTACTATGCCTGTCTTCATAGCTGAAAAGTTAACTTCTATCCTCTACCTGATAGCAAGACACTTTAGCACCTAAGTTTAAAAACAGCACCAGTGGTCAGAGTTGCCAATAAACTCAATGTTGTCCGCCCTCACCAGTAACTTAAACGTCTGTCAGGACTAGATTGGGATACGACTGAAATTATGAGTAGGTTCTTCTATCAACTTTAGTTAAAAATATTTGTTAATAATGAAAAATTCTTATTTGACCCTCTGGACAAGGCAGAGCAACTCCATGTGAGTGTCAAACTATTGCTCTAAATGTCAGGAAGAACGACAAAATTCAATAAGTGGCTTGATATGCTGAACAGTAACGCCCGCACCTTTTTACGCTTAGGGCAATCAAATAGAGTGCCAACACTTCTACAGCTGCGATATTCTTCATCTACAAACGCGTAATGCAATTTTTAGCAGTGACTAGTGTAGTCATTTCACTATTATAAATATTCATTAATTAAAAAAAAAAAAGTGTTTTACATATCAGAAAGTCAGAAATAACAACACATGAAGTATTGTTATTTTTCGCACTTTGTATATATTGAATTATGTGAGGGCATTCAAACATCATTCACCCTTGAACTAACAAATAAGCATAATAGAAGGGATAACAAATATATATATATATATGAATCCCTTCCTATTTCAATGGCTCCCATGGGAGCGTTCATTCCAATCTCTTCCCAAAATTTCCCCTATTTACCATAACGATATTAATCATGTTATGTGTTTCTCCCCTACTTGCTCTTATAAATTTCTCGCTGCATCGTGTTACCTGCTCCCATATCTAGCTACCCCTCGATTCTATATATTGCTTGTTTCTTTTATTTCTTTTTCTCTCATTTTATATCATTGCTAAAAATTTCACTCGTCTGATCTACCCTAGGGTGTTTAAAGGATGCTAAATAATTTATTAATATTTTTCAGCTCCCCAGTCAGTAGTTTAAATCTGTTAGTCCTCCAACCAAGTGATCAGTAGACTTTCTTTTCAGTAATTAATTGCTAGTAATGACCTATATTTCTTTCTGTTCTCTGTTATTTCGTTTTAATTCTATTTAACAGCATCACTATAATAATTTCAGGTAAGTTTCCACCATTCACAACGTTTCCTCGACATTTTTTACAACAGCTTAAATATGAAGTTAAGGAGTTAATATTTTTCCTCCAAAATCAACATCACTATCTACGTTCCTCTCGGATTTCACCTAAACTCTCTCTGCCTCATACTGTAGGGTATAACCGTCACTTTCAAGACCTTTTATCAATAAGATTCCATTTCTCCTTGATGACCTCAGACCTTTCCTTTGTTTCTACTTCACGCTGAGTATCAGTGATACAGCAACTTGCTGCCGCTGATCCTGTGTTAGTGGCAAATTAAATATCACGAACTTCTCATATTGATCCACAAGTGGACTAATGCTAGGCATTCTCGCTATAATGGATTTAGCAGCTCCACTGCTACGTAAGTGTGACATTACCAACATAATAACGAATGCAAAGATGAATGTTTAAAGTTCTTGTCTGTCAAAGCAAACAAATATCGCGTTTAACTAGAAAAGGAGGCTAACGGACATGCTTCTTTGCGCTTAAAACAATGCGCACGCGTTTTAATTAAGAATGTATACGCTCGGGAATATTAATTGTCTTCTTTTCACGGAATCTGGTCTCCACATAACAGCTTGCACACGAATGCTTCCAACATTTACCTATCACTTTGCCGAACTGTACGAGCGTGACCGCAGCAGCACCTTAGGGGAGTTGAGTGGGTAGTGAGCATACGTATGTATGTATGCATATTTGTTTGTTTGTATGTATGTATGTACGTGTTTGTGTGTGTATGTGTGTGTGCGTGTGTCACAATTTGTAAAATAAATGCCTGGATGCTCAACTTCCGTAATTTCAGATCCTGTTATGGCAGCATTACGACCCTTTATATCAAATTACGTCGGTATAACGCGATGAAAAGGAAGTCTCAAAGAATAAGCGTAAAATAATGAAACTTCGTTGGGCTGAAACTCTTTCAAGCTCACCAAAACATGTAGAATATTTTCCTTGTTAATCAAGCTCCCCATTCACGTTAATGACAGGAAAACCAAGTTTGCTCGGCCAGACAGTCAACAAATGGATTAAGGGCTACCTCGCTCATGAAATGTTTGACGTCATTAGGGAACATATTACGTCGGGCGTTAACGTACTTAGGTAAATTAAGTTATAATCTGACCAGGTAGCAAACTGCCCGGATGTATCAGCGCTGTGTTCTCCGGTATTAGTCTTGTATGCATGCATATATATATATATATATATATATATATATATATATATATATATATATATATAGTACAGATACACACACTAACAGCTGTACAAGTCCTTCAGACGTGTTGTTGAACGCACATTCCCTTTTCCCCAGCCAATGCTACTGCGTCACTGACCGGCTCAGCCAGGTGCCGACGGCAGGCACGCACTTACAAGTTGCAGCGATTTGCTGGGTAAGATTTTCATCGCGAGGCCCCCTTAAACGGCTCTTGATAAAACTTAGCCTATGGCTAAACTCTGATATTGACGTTAAATGTGTTTGTAGTCATTTATGTTAACTCACGGTACCAAACTTGAATGCAGTAGGAGTAGGCCCATCATTGACCCTTTGGGGCCTAATTCCTCCACCCCCCCCAAAAAAAAAATAAAGGGGGGGAGAAGAGGAGCTGCACCACCCGCTGCTATCAAGGGTGGGTATGTGGGCTATGACCCCCTTCTCCCCTGGCCGGTAAGTTGAAAGCTTGTATGCCTCCCGCCCACAAATATTTTGGGAAACCCTTGTAGGGAGCCTGTTTGTACCTATAGAAACATATCTACATACATGTTTACTCCGAAAGTTGTAAAAATAAGGGATATAAAAAAGGAGTTATGACGTCCTTAGAAACGTCTCTCGAATTTTGGATTTTTACTAAAACCTACTTGGCAAGGAGGGGAGTCTAAGGTAAAAATTTGGTAGCCCTAACTTTTATATTATGGACGTGCATAACGAGCAGACAAACAGACAGGTTACAATGAGGTCCGGAAACCCAGAGCATGAGTGAAAACACAACAATCAAAGTAGATTTTCACACATCATTACTGCTACTGAAGAGCCACAACCACTACTATAACTCCTTATAAATATAACCACTGCTACTTACGAGCAATTATAAGTCCGTCCATATAGCTACATGGCACACTGATCACTCTCAGGCATCCAACATTATAGATGAGTTTAGTAGGCAGCTGCTTCACTTAAAATGTCTTTATAATAAAAAGCAATGATATAAAACTTTAAACTTTGAAGACATTTTTAATCCTATCTTTTAATCCAATATTAGCAAAATGCCCAATGGCCTCCCTCTCTCTTTTTCTCTACTACCGAAAATCAGGTGATTTACGATCTTCACTGGCCTCCGTTGACTCACCCTCTCAATAACGCTTCCCATGCTTACTTTTATCTGTTATAAATCGTCTACTTTGTAAGAGCTGTACCTACAGTTTTCTGTTGAGCATTCTCTATCTTGAGTAGCATTCACTATCGGTATTAAAAAAGGCTGTCGATTCAGCTCGTTACGAACAAGAAAGTATTTCTTTATTTACCCTACGACAACAAAAAAACAGAACTAATGTCGAAATTAGTAAGATTACGTACAAATTGATAGAATAATGACTTATATTAGTTACAAAGGAGAGGAGGACGAAGAATCGGCTGTCAACAATTAATTTTCCTTAGCAGTTTGCAGTCAACCGAACAATACGCAAAAAGGGACATTTACCTCTTTGCCACCCGTGTAATTTACGTAACTTATAGCTTTCGTTTTTACTATTAGCTAACAAAAGATGTCGGTTCAAATTCCGACGGATGCTCTTTCATAACTCCAATTTAACAGGTAAACATTCTTACGATATAAATTTCTACCATACATCGGGATCGAACCCAGGACTACAAAGTGACCCACACAAGTCATACAAGAAAGTGGAAACTTTACCGGAGCAGACTGCACACCTGGGTTCCATCACGATGCGATGTAAAAATTTAATTCTACTACACACGCGACTGTGTGTTGATCACTTCCTTATCTACGATAATAGAGGGGCACATACAAATTTTGCTTTATATTTTCATGCCAGAGAAATCAAATTTCTGAGTAAATTACATGACCTACCAATACCATTCAATTTCAAGAATGAACTGAAATGCCACAGACAAAACCAAGGCCACGCTTACGTAAACTATCGACCATGGAACGTGCTGAAAATGGGGAAATGCCAATCTGAACATTTGCAACTCATTCCAAGAACACATATCCACTGACGGCGAAGAAAATAAACAACAGAATCAAACGCTATAAAAGAAAGGAGGAAGTAAACAAGACAAAATCCTTTACGTTTACAAGCATTGTTTTAGCATCTTTCGGGAATTTTATCAAGAATGAGAATGAAATCATTTATCTCTACATGACAGTAAATAATTGTACTTCTAATTCAACCTTCCAAAACCGAAAGGGAAATCTATCAGTTAACATGAACAGAAACTCATGCTCTGTTTGCCATATTTCATCATTTCACCTTACCAATAAAGCCAGAGGTATGTATCGCTCGACCTCAAGGCCCCACAGGACGTGGGATATCCACGAAAATTCGAGAGAGATGCAGGACCAAATAGATCAGAAAAAACCACAGTCTGTAATCAGCATTTCAACACAGCCTCCGCTGTTTACAGGCAAAAGGGAAAAAATGGTATCACGGAAGGTTGAGGGGGGCGGGAGGTGGATGCGGAGTGAAGAAACGATGTGTCAGAACAGCACATACCAGCATACACTCGTATTTAGGCATCATAATAGTTACCCACAAGAATAACTTCAACGCTGACGGTGTATTTGGAATACTTCATGAGTGAACTAATAAACACTCCCCCCCTCCTTAACCTCTTTGGATCAAAACGCAGTTTATATTCCGGACTAGGATTTTGTTCCTAAGACATTCAACATATCTGTTTCTTCTTTATTCATTTATTTTGCAAAATTACGCTAAAATATCATTTGTAAAAATCAAATCTGTAGCACGTCACAATATTTTTAAAATTTTACTTATTGCCAAACATTTGAAAATTCACTGGCACCCTTTATTACCCGAGTGAGGGAATCCAATTCCCACATGAGAAATTAATTAAAGATATAGGAGAGACTGGCTGTTGCAAATACCCGAAATTCCTGACAACATTGAACGCCGCGATATGAAGACTACTTCGCCACGATTAGGGCGAAATTACTGTCCAAACGGGTACAATGTGAACCTAATCAACATACACACTAAGTTAGTAGTATGAGAGTGAAGAAACAGCATATTAGACAAATGTGGACGTAGCAAAATTAGAGAGAAAAAAGGAAACTGTTGGCCCTTTAATTAATAAGGCCCTATCCAAAACCAAGTGTGGCAAGGCTCTACTTACAAAGAAAAATGTGGACATGTATCAATATCGAGAAAAAACACTTGGAGAGCACCTTGCATAGTGAAGGTGATGTTGGAAACATCTATGAATGAAAAACTCATTATCTGACAAGTATAAACAAACTTACGAGCCACAGGAAAGAGAAATAGAAAAACCAATAAATGCATGAGCAGTAGAGGGAAGACTCAAAATGAAGCAGAGAGACGGCAGTTGACAATGGCTGACTAAGGGATCAGCAGAAGAAGAAATTGAAAGCAAGTTGGGGTTAGCACAAGACTAAAAGACTCTTCACAGGAGACAGACAATATTAAAATAAGATGTGAAAATATCGACATCATCTGGGTATCACAAAAGCAAACAGAATAAGAGACCATAAACGAAAATACATACAACAGGAGGCATAAAATTCTCTCACGCTTTGTACTGGAAGATATGCAAAAGAAATAGCCTGCCACGTACATACAAGTGATACCACGATTCACCCACAAAAAATCTGGAAAACGAAAAAATCACGGTACTTTGCGACTATGATGTTACGACAGATTACAAGAGTTAAGGACAAAGGCAGAGAAAAGAAAGAATACTAAGATCTAAGCATGTAAATGGGGAGACTATGACAAACTGAAGTGTATATACTAGTACCTATCGCCTTGGGAGAACTTTGAGTAATTCCAGAGGACTTTAAGAGGAACCGGAGAGGACTGCCCCAGCAAAATGAATGGCCCTGCGTTTACATGCCGATGCAACTAACAGACGTTGTCATATAAGTTAAGAATACTGGCCTCCTTAGTTTTCGTTTGCTTATATGAAATCCATTCTAACCAACAATGACGCCGAGGGTTGGCACTCAGGAGACTAAATAAGGAGGCATCCTCCAAATCCTGGCTGCCATTTCATGTCCTTGTAAAACTTTCGCATCTAGACATGCTTTAAACAAATATAAAAAAGAAAATGAATAAGGCAATCTCCATACAAAATTATTTTTTCCGTGGGATGAATCTAACAACGTTCAAAGTAACGCGAAGAAACTTTTTAAGGAATTGTCTCAATTAAACCGGCCAACCATTTGGTATTGACAACTACATCTATTCCGCTTACTGGTTTGTCAGTCTATCTTTCGTTGTATGTTTGAACAGATTATTCAATTTTCTCATTTTTTCATAAAGGTTACTGTGCTCCACAAATAACTGTATAGCCCATTATATATATAATAATAAATTAAAATAAAATGTGTAAAATCCATCCTGGCTGTAAAAAAATAAGTATGTTTGTTTACAACATTGAATGATTAATGTATATTATGCAGTTCTATCAAGAAAAATAGTATATGTTTGAAGAAATAGAGTTTTATTCTTCAAACTTTGTGTCTAAACAACTTTCTGCTTCACGAATCGACTTCTTTGATGTAAGAAAACGACTTCAGTTTGTATGGAAACGATTTGTACCTGGGTATCCATGTACGTATTTTCACACGTGCCCATCGTTTTATATCTATCTTCAGTCGCTCTAGAGTTAATTACATACATGTCAGGAGAGTAAACAGTCGAAATGGTCGCATGAAACGAGACTTGGCTGCTGTTTGCCTTCCAACAGTAGTGATTGGCTGATTGATTGATTGATCACTTACTGGCGTGAAACAACGCAGGTTTTCACCATCTAAATTCCTTGTTTTTTCAAATATTGAAAATCGGTGTTAACATGATAAAAAAAATCATAAAAATATCTCGCTCCATATCATTCAAACACCGCATACATATATGTAGAATCTGTGTTTAAAAAATAAACATCGTTAAAATGAAAAACAACGAGCGCCACATGCACAAAACAGGCAGAAGTATTTTTGAAGATTAATTGAAGCTGCCTGACCTACGAAAATAGATATGGCGAGTTGAAACTGCTCTCGTCCAACAAAAAAAAAAGGAATTTTTTCCTCAAAAAGGCTAGTTGTATGTGAAACTAAAATAATCAGTACCACACAAACCTCCCTGATCATAAGGGAGGCATTTCGGTAAATTAACCTTAAGGTAAAAATAAAAACGGTGTTATGGAGGCGAAAAAAAAAACTTGTAATGACGGGGTTTTGAAGGTTTGTTGTAGACGACAGATTACCATAAGAAGAAAGACTATCGAAGTTTGTATCAAGTTAATGTAATCAAGAATAAGAGGGCATGGAAGAAAATGAGGAAGAATAGGCTAGAAATCACGTAGAAACATTTGCACAAGTTGTGAAATAGGATAGTGATATGGGAAATAAACGTTAGAATTACTGAGTTGCCTTTCTTCATAAAAAAAAAAAAAAATACACACACGAACACACACACATATATATAGGGGGGGCGGGTGGTGGGTGGTTGAGCATAGGATACTAAGAGGTAATATGAAAGCGAATGGATGTAAAAAGATAGATCAGCGTTCGGCCAAGTAAAAATATAAAATACGAAGGAGAGAGAGAGAGAGAGAGAGAGAGAGAGAGGAGAGAGAGAGAGTTTTGGTAGACTTATTTCACCATTCTCGAATGATGCTGCCAGTCCGTGGGTCTGTGATGAATATTTTTCTGAGATGAGGTGTGGGAGGGAATTTTATTGGGATGCTGACGCGCACGATGATTGTTCATCAGGCGGGTGTGATTTTTTCTGGCCTTTGGCAAACCGGGTTGAATTTTTTAATAGGAATTCGTCATAAGTTAATGAACATTCGCCAGGTTTCGGTTTTGCAAAACACCCGATCACTCCATGATGCAGATATGTTATTCCCTGCGCCACAGGCTGATGATGCCATCAAAGAAGGTAAATACGTTTTCTTATCTTCTAAAGGAACAAAATTCAAGGACAACTTGGAAATACCTAGAAATTATCTGAAAAATGCAAACCTAAGCAATAAAATAAACAAAAAAATGTCTAAATCTTGAACTTCAAATATATCTAAACGCATATAATTATGCATGTATATATGATTAAATTTTTATATATGTTTATATGCAAATTCAAACAACTTGAAATATGTGTTTTGTACAAAACCTAGAACAGAAGACCTTGTTTATAGCTGCTGAAAATTAGTAGTGGTGATTACATTTATGAAAAGGAAACAAAATTAAGAACGACACTGTCCACTGTCCATTTCTTATCACAGAAAATGGAATACTGACTTAGCTAAGTCATATTTCAAATAAGCGACGGAATTCATTAAATACAAAAACGTATCAGAGAACAAAATTTCACAAAATTTCTGAAAGAGGTACAAATATGGGGTAAAACTCCATAATAATAAAAAATCTGACATATGATCAATATTATATTAGGTGGAATATGATAAAACAAAGAAATAAGTTTATACTTTCTCTACTATTGACATACGCAACCCTATCCACCTCTCATTAACTTAAATAATTCGTTTACTCATTTTAAAAATGTAAAAATATTGTTTCATTTCATCACTGTAGCATCGATGGGTTCAATGAAGCTGATTTCACAAAAGGTTCTTCTCGCATCTTCCAATAAAGAACAATGTAAAATTACGGGAAGCACACCCACTACATTACCACTAGAACAAAAATCCATACTCCTTGGTATCGACACCATTTCCTTCTTTCTATTTTCAGTCGGTGCGTACCAAGTTTGAATCAAGTATAGGTAACCTGGCGATGTTCAACAATAGAACGGAACATCAACACTGAGCTTCACGATGCTAGCACATGGCAAGATATGATTAAAAGACTCCAATACACGAACATAGAAACAATAACAATACAATAATTCCTCTTGATCCTTCTTTCCTTTACGAGTAACCCAACACCACTCCCCCTTCTCTCTCTCTCTCTCTCTCTCTCTCTCTCTCTCTCTCTCTCTCTCTCTCTGTCACATAATTACATAGTACACACGAGCGCGCATGATCGTACAGTCAGCAGTATTTAGGTTAGCAAAATAAAAAACAAGTCAAAGTTCCACCGAACAATAACAAAGACTTCCAAACAAAAAACTTGGATAAATGTAGGCCCACCCACCCACACACACACACACACACACACACACACACACACACACACACACATATATATATATATACATATACATATTATATGTATATACATACATATATATATATATATATATAAATATATATATATAATATATATACCATATATATATATACACACATATACTAGCTGAGCAACCCGACGCTGCCCGGGAAAACTCTGAATGACAACTGATAAACTCTCTTGTTCTCTCTCTCCCAGACCCCTCTACTCTCTCTGTCTCACTTCCTCTCCTTTACTCTCTCTCTTTCTCTTTCTCACTCTGTCCCTTCCCTGTTAAGATAGTTGCTTCAGTTACATTGTCCAACATTTTTCACATTCTACATTTCACCACTTCTCACCCATCATTCTTATTGTGGCCACACTTGGTCTTGAATGGCATCAGTTCATCCCAGTGACCTAAAAAAATTATGGATTATTTATTAATATATGTCATTTTTTTAAATTTTATTTTCTT
Source organism: Macrobrachium nipponense (assembly GCF_015104395.2). Classification (NCBI taxonomy): domain Eukaryota; kingdom Metazoa; phylum Arthropoda; class Malacostraca; order Decapoda; family Palaemonidae; genus Macrobrachium; species Macrobrachium nipponense. The sequence goes on from NC_061096.1 coordinate 14,428,849, forward strand.
ACCCCTTCTCACTGCACTCACCCGCCCTTGCCCTGCCCCCCAGCCTGGATGTGGACTCAAAGGGCATCGGGAGTGTCACTTTCATTTCAGCGACCTTGAAAACTATGAATTAGACAATATCTGTCATTTTCGGTTATTTTTACATTTCATCCGCTTACCCAACCAATGGTCTGATTTTAATTCTGTTTTCAACATGACTCTCGCCCGGTTTGCTATTGACTTATATTTAAAATCTCACCAAAATCGGTCAAGGAATGTGGATTTGTATAGCGTTCATACAAACAGACATTTTCCGGTTTATATAAAAAGATATATATTTGTGTATGTATATATATATATAAACATACACAGAATGCTTAGCTTAATCCCCGGAAATAAAAAAAGGACTATGCAAGGTATCTAAAATTATATGTTAGCTGTCCAGACGTCCATTTTGCATTTCTTGAACTAAACCTACAACGATTATTTACCTTTTATTGAATTTACGTTCCTCTCTTTTCCCTTTTACCTGAACAACCGTACCTGAAGCTAAACTAGGCCGCCATTCCTTTCACAGGCATTTGGGTCAATCTTCACGACGGCCTCACCGTTCCCCTCACCTTCCTATGGTTCTTGACACAGTTCCCCTCATGTCGTCATAACAACATTGACCAGGCTTCTTTGTTTACGACCCCTCTTCCACAACTCACACTGTTCCTTGACTTGTAGTGGAGGAGGAGGAGGAGGAGGAGAAGGAGGAGGAGGAAGTGGTGAGTGAGTGAGAGTGCTGGGCAGAAAGGGAAGGGCCTCTTCTGTGTTTTATCTTCTAAGTTACAGTGAAGCCGTCATTTAGGCGGATCGAGACCACGCCGACATTCAGTGTAATATACTTATAGCATTTACGTAATTCTCGACATCAACATTAAAATCAAGTGGGGGTATACTAACCTAGAAAAATTATGATAAGCATCTAATAAAATGTTGCATTAAAGCAAAAAGAAAAAAAAAAGATAATTTTTTTAGAATATACGTAAACAATACCATACTTTAGATACAACTTATGTTTTGTACCTACTAAATCTTCCTCAGTAGATACGGGAGAGTCAAGGTGCAAAAAGTATTTCTTTTTATACTACTTTCCTTAAATAAGTGCATTATAACCGCCTTTAAATAGCACCTTTGACCCTTATCAAAGGAGACTCGTCTCAAGGCTTCCATGAAGAGGTCTCTCATATCTCCCTCAAACATATCCTTTGTCAGTGGTCAGTAGACACCAGAAATGAGTACTACTAATATTTTTCTTAGAACTCTAACTTGCAGCATATTTAAGAATAACCTGATATATCATTTGAATCCTGCTATATCCCAACAGGCTATATATACTAAATTCTTGTAATTCTAATATCAACGAATCCATTGCTTTCTTAAACATGACTGTAAAATCGGAAATACTTATAAAAGTTCGGAGGGCCTTAGCTAATAAGGAATTGTACATAAGAAGGAACTAATAGGATACGCCATTGTCTTATGTATGGTATGATTACAAAGAAATTTTGAAACCATACTGGAAGAAGAAGAAGAAGTAGAAGAAGAAGTAGAAGAAGTAGAAGAAGAAGTAGAAGAGAAGAAGAAGAAGAAGAGAGGCAAAATATTACGCTCCTTTATATTGGGAAGTATTGTTCTGTACGTAGTCACTTGTACCGTAACTAACATCAACGGTAATTAAGTTCCAGGGTTGTTTTATTTCACCAGTACTATAAAGGTTCTTCTTTGGGCCTATCTACTAAGAAATAAAGCCACTACAAGAGAAAATTACTTCCACGTAGAGAGAGAGAGAGAGAGAGAGAGAGAGAGAGAGAGAGAGAGAGAGAGAGAGAGAGATATGACTTTTCGGTTTGACTTCACGGAGGTCTGGAAGGAAGAGGAAAGTTTTACTGCAACAAATAAAAAGAGTCGCGTTTGATCAGTATGAGTGAATATATATGAATGTTACATTATTATTGGCATTATAATGATAAAAACAATGAAATGACAAATATTCATCTCCCACTTGATACCAAGGCCGTTCTTGCGATATCACAAGGCCATTCGGAAGATGATAACAGGGTTTATCGTAAACAAAGAACATAAGTGTAATAAAGTCATGTGTAACAAGGCGTGATGCGACCTCCAGCTTACACGGAACGTGTCCAAAATTTTTTCCTCTCACGCATAAGTTGTAAACATTATATTCCTAACTTAACGTGAAATAGTCTTCGTAATTAATACTTATACTTAGTACTACTTATACTAAAAACAAGGATCAAATAAAAAGGACACAAATTAAACACGTTCATATATTCTCAGTTATAAGTGGAAACACAAAATTATCGATCAGAAACATAGTCTAAATTCAATATACCAAATAAACTAAACGTGCTAAAACAGTAGGGTCCATTACAAACATCATAAAATCCATTGTTTATTAACTATAAATGTTTTGCGCATAATGTTAGTGCATCATCAGTTTGTAAAATTAAAACATACTCATTAAAAATGCTATAAATGACCATAGAATTATTAAAAGCTTCAAAAAACTAATTATATACAAAAATATTAAAAAAAACCTAAGCGTTACCTTTACTTAAAAAAACAAGCCACAAGAAAAACTTCAAATTAGTAATTATATATAAAAAAAAATAAACGTTACCTTTACTTAAAAAAACAAGTCACAAGATTTGTGTATATACTAAAAAACAGACCCAGTGCTTAACAACCTGTTAGAGTGGAGGAGGAAGAACGCATGACCAAGATTGTAAACTTACCCATAACTGAAGTCTTGGGTAGGTTTACAGTCTTGGTCATTCGCTTCTCCTTCTCCACTCTAACAGGTTGTTAAGCACTGGGTCTATTTTTTAGTATATACACAATTCTTGTGACTTGTTTTTTTAAGTAAAGGTAACGTTTATTTTTTATATATAATTACTAATTTGAAGTTTTTAATAATTTTGCTATAATTAGTTATTTGAAACTTATAATAATTTTATTATCATTCATAATATTTTCAATGAGTTATTGTTTTAATTTTTATAGATGATATGCACTGTTGCAATTATGTGCGAAATTGGTTTCTGGGAAAAAGCATGGAATTTTATGATGTTTTTAATAGACCCTGCTTTTTACTCTCTATATATTTTTTAAATATTAATATATATATATAATATATAGTATATATATATATATATAATATTTTCAATGAGTATGTTTTAATTTTATAGACTGATGATGCACTGTGATTATGTGCGAAATGGTTTCTTGTGAAAAAGCATGGATTTTATGATGTTTTTAATAGACCCTGCTTTTTACTTTTATATATATATATATATATATATATATATATATATATATATATATATTATATATATATATATATACACGTGTATATACATGTATATATGACTGTATATGATTTACATATATTATTACAGTAGATACACGCGTAGAATTAAGATAATATACCTCTGTCCGTTGCTCTAATTTTCTTTCACCTGATTCTGATCGCCATAAGGAGTAATGGAATGATCCTCAGCCGAGAATTTTCACAACACCCTTCGTCTTGGGCAGCACCCGAATAACAAGAACATTGTCACTGGAGTAGAGCAGTCATTCAAAGAGGATTTCATTATAATCGCAAGATTCCCTAATGGAAAGAAAGGCAGACGCAGAATAACAATCAATCGTGTCTAAGATGAAAATTGAACCCCTATAGGCGGGAATGCGCATGCATATAAAGACTCAAAGAGCAGCCAAACTATTTATGCAGAGAACCGAAAAATTAGAGAGGTCAAACAAATGAAAGCAAACAGATTAACGCATACATCAAAGGCCCATCTGCTGTAAAGGGTCTATTCTCCATACAAATGTTTTCGATTTAGCCCAAGTGTCATCTTTTATTTATAATTAAACAACTAAATCCCGTGTACTTTCTGAATTATCAAGGCATCAGATAAACAAAGCAACAAAGATAACACCAAATTTGAAAATAAAATGACGTAACAGTACTACATTGCTTTCCTAAGGACCGATTTGTGCCCTGACTTCTGCAGTAAGAGGTCACCCTTCGGTACCTGGGTTCCTCAGCTAAGACTAAGAAAATACCATTTTTTGTAGAACAGAGGTCACTTGGTTCTTTTGGAAAGCTATAGGATAAACACCCTCTACTGAACCTGGAAATCCATGAAAGATAATTATCTCTCACATGGAATCTGATTTCTTCCAATATTAACAAGGGCACACTAAACAGTTCCAACTTCTTGCAATTCCTTGAAGGCACTGGCTTCCGTCAATCCTGTTCCGAGACCATTTGGTATCTCTTTTGCTACACGAAACTGGAATTGGCTCCAATTTCAA
>NC_061096.1:14438216-14455716 GCF_015104395.2 Macrobrachium nipponense
TATATTCATATACATTTTTTGAGTATGTCGGGTTAGTAAACAATATCCATAAGAAAGCAGAGGGGCATCTACAACAAAGAGGACTGCATAATACTTGAGAGAGAGAGAGAGAGAGAGAGAGAGAGAGAGAGAGAGAGAGAGAGAGAGAGATTAGTGAAATGATCCATAAATGGCGCACGAGTCAAATTTTTTAGTCGAATGGCAAATATCTATGTTAGTTCAGGTCCCTTTCATGGGAACGGATCCTTAAAGAGGTCAGTGATATAACTGGCCGTGGCTGTCAGCAAGTCTCTATGGACTGATGTACTAAACCAATAATTCCCATGGCAAGGCAAAGGAGTACCCAGTGAAAACCTCAATGGGAAGGAGCACAAATATGGCAGATGAGCCCCTTCTCACGGGGCTAACAGCAATTAAATTTTCATTCCTGCAGGGTAATGGGGAATGAAAACGTAGCAAAGAATCCACAGAACATGATGTGAGTATTTTGGATTTGAGGCCTATTAACTGTCAAATAACGGAAAGCTCAACGTTATGACATTTAGTGAGAAAAACTGAAAGGGGAGGATGTACTGAAGGGGGAAGAACATGCAGGTGGAGTAGCTGCACGGTTTATAGAGATGGGGTAAAAGCTATGCTTGCATCGTCAAGAAGACTTCGGGGACGGATGAAAATATCTGATTGACTAATTTAAGGGCATTATGGGTAAAACTGAAGGTAGCTGGTTAAAAGTTGTAATAGTTACAGTATATAGGTCATGATTAGGTAAGATGAAGAGTCGGAAAGTGTACCTGGGGAAGATAAAATGGTGTGGAAATAATCTTAATGATATCTTAGTTCAAAGTATAGATTAAACATAAAAATGATTGATGTAATCCCGAGAAGAAGAGTCATTGATTATTAATTGGTGGAAGCGAAAGTCCAGACAAATGGAAGTTTAAGCTGGATTCGAATGGGAGAAAATACGGCTGTAAATGTAATTAAAACAGTAAGTCTGAGGATACCATGAGACCACTTTCTCTTAGAGTAAATTCTAGTAAATTGCTGACACTACGCTTAAAATTCTTAATCAGTACAGAAATGGAGATCAAACTGCCATCATATGAACTTAATCCAACTGAACTTATGACTTCAACTTTCTAAATACAGTATCAAGATTACGTGTTCTGTAAAGTATCAAAGGCTTTTGCCAAAAATCACTATTTCCATGGCAACGGCTAATTTTTGTTCTTTACAGTGATTACCTTACTCTGCACTAGCTCCTGTAGTGTTAAGTTCCGTAGCAACTACTCCATTTAAAAGCGTATCTACCTAAACTTAACCTGCGTCCACTTCTAGTAGTTGACTCTTTCAAATGGTCTACAACAGATACTATTGTATCGCTTAATGAGTCACTTTGGTTTGCAACAGTTGTTACTACTCCTTATTGCAGCAACAACGCTCATTTAATTAGATTCCAAAGTCATGTGTAATGCCAGTTGCTTTGATTCTGATATAGCGATTTTTTTTCTGTATTATTGTCTCTTTAGTGTACGTGACAATTTTTGTCGCGATCATATTTAACAGCATTCATTTTGTCTTGCGACATTCACTTTTCTCTTTATGAAAACGGCAAACATTTTGCGCGTCATTTTCTCATGAATGAATGACTTTGAAAAGCTCTTATATTTCATTCATCGTTGTCACGAATTTGAGAGGTAACAACTTTCAACGAGAACTGAATAAAAATGGAAATACTCTTGACTGCATACATTCTATTTTTCATTTCAAAAGTAACAGAGTCATAATTCTGTGATTACGACTCAGTAAATATTCTCTCTCTCTCTCTCTCTCTCTCTCTCTCTCTCTCTCTCTCTCTCTCTCTCATATTCATCCTGCCTTTCCTTTTTCATTACACTGATGAAAAGAGAAGTATCACAGAGCCTCTCCCGAGATATGAGATAAATAACACTGCCTCATTAATCTTTCGTCTATCTTCCTATCCTCCCCAATGATTACGAAATAAGACATTTTGTATTTCTTAGTCCTCTCTTTTACGAGATGTCCGCGCAAGAATCGGATCGTCCCCTTCCCAGCAAAGGAGATATATATGAAAAGGTTGTTGAACATAGCAATATTAAGCCAACCATACAAGTGGGAAGATATTTAAATATACGCGTCTCTTTTTAACGTCTTGCTGATGCGAGTTGGGAAGTACTGGTCTTTCTTTTAATCTTTGCTTGTTGTTCCATGTCTTCGACGAACCTTTCCTTTACAGTGAAAAGCTGAAGGAACTGGTATCGTGTGCAAAACGTTCGTTAGAGCTTGATCCAAAGCTAATTGAGTTAGGCCTTTAGACTTTCCTGTACACATTTCCTGGCTCTGTTAGTATATTATGATATAAGCCCACGAGATCTCACAAACAAACGGTATCTTGAAGAGTGCCTGCGAGAGCAAAACGTGTGCGGATAATGTGTATATATGTATATATATATTATATATATATATATATATATATATATATATGTGTGTGTGTGTGTGTGTGTGTGTGTGTGTGTGTGTGTGTGTGGTGTGCGCGCGCAGTTTTCCTACTGAACTTTCACCTACTATGAGATTCAGGGCCTCTGTAACACGGTTTTCTGGATTTTGCTCCTTGTCAAAGCATCGGATGTAGCTGAAAGTTGGCATATGTATATTTTACAACCACACACAAATTTTGTCAGCATTATCAATAACCTAAACCCGATAGTTTTAATTTTTATAGAGTAAAAATTATCTAACCGACGCCATGGCCAATGATTATGAGCCAAGAGTCGAAAAACATTCATGACGTAAGCAAAGTAAACACCTTTTGACGAAATGTTGCGCCGCCCATCCACTAGACAGAAACCCATTCACCTTGTTCCATCGGCTCTGAAACCCAAGGACTTTATGAATGGCGGAACGATACATAGATGTGGGTGGGGTATCTGTGCTAGCGTAGTTATACTACTGTAGCAGTAGTGCCGCAACAGTATAGCAGTAATATACATGAATTAAACGTTTAGGCCAACTGCTGGGATCCTTGAGGATCATTTAGCACTTCTTACAACTACTCGAGAAATGAGTGTTTATAGCCAGAAGTTAAATTTTCTAATCCAACAATGCCCATGATAGCCTTCAGTGTTATCCTGAATTTTAACGAGGCCAAAGTGGGTGGAGCCTCATGAAGTCATCATTCTGACGATCATTATTGGTGAATGTTTAAAGCCAAAATACGGTACCGGCTATTTTTTTTTTTCCAGTAAATAGGTAGATAGCCAATAAATAAAAATTGCATGACATTGGATATAGCAGTTATCAAATCAAGCTCATCTACTATGTTTTTGAAAATTACTATCTATTCCCTACATCTTGTCAATCTGATTGGGACCTATAAAGCAGACTGTAATTTCTTAGGAAACTTATTTTGGGAGTTAGACTAATAATCGAAGTGTTTTTGTATTTATTAACATATTTTGTTGGTTTGTTCATTATGACAATTATCAGTGGAGAGGTTCAGAGTTCAGAAAGGTGTACTGCTTTGCTTGTATTTAAATTTTTATGTCATTGTTGCCAGATGTATAGCCTTTGTTACGTATAGCCAATCATCCATCGAGAAAGAGGGAAGAAATGCTGTCATAAGTTACGTAACGAGTGCGTTCGAAACCTTTTCTCTGAGTAAAGTTTGGCCCGCGTCTTGAAAAAAAGGTGTCCCTTTTACATTGTAAGTACCAAATTTATTCAACCTACATAATGCAGAATACAGTCAAAATTTATGTGTAGATATAATGTGTATTCTGAATAAGCGTTATATTTATGAAATACATAGATAAAAAGTTATTGCGAAAAAACCGTGTTACAGAGGCCCTGAATCTCATAGTAAACGAAAATATAAATCAAACAACGTAATATTTAAGACAAAACTATGGCTGAAATAAACATAGGGAACTACATATAAAAATTCACGATTTTTTTTAAAGAAATACCGACATACACATGCGCCGAGGAGCAAACAGAATCAATAGTACCCAGTTTTTTCCTTTCCCTCCAAACCTCTTTTCTAGATAAGTCCTTCAACCAATGGAACGATTAGACCATCCTCAGACTCTTGCCATGTGAACGGATACGGACTTCCCGTTGAACGTTTTCAAAAGGCTTTGTCAATGAAGTTACAACTCGTTCGGAAGAACTTGAAAGAAGGTTTGGTTTTTATTTTTTGGCAAGTTTCCCTACACAGTTTTATTTTATGCGGTTGGTGTTCTATGTTTTCTTTCCCTTTCTCAAAGCTTTTCCATTCAATCAACATAGCGTAGATGACAGATTTGCTTATACCTTCCTGTACCATATCATATTTCATTCGGGAAGTAAATTCTTACGTCTTAATTTAGTTGGTGTCTTTGGAATAGTTGAAAAGGGAATTGGTTGCTTTGTATATCCGTCATCGAACTAGAAATCATTTACAAAGCGGTCTCACTAGCTACTGAGTGACGGCTTATTGCAGCAGAAACAAACAACATAGACAACTGAAAAAGCGGTTATAAGAGATTTAAAGAAATAAAAAAAATTATAATAATTTTCCACTTACTTAATGCACCGCTTATATTAAGCGAGAGAGAGAGAGAGAGAGAGAGAGAGAGAGAGAGAGAGAGAGAGAGAGAATCTACAATGGTTGCTAGAGGGAAGAAGTACGAAAAATAACTGAAATTAACATCAAACTTAGTCGCACTTGTCAATAACAGATTAAAACACACCAGATGAAAGAAATGGAATAAAAATATCTATAACAGAGAAACAGTTCTTATATACCTTCACAGAGCTGAGCCTAAACGAAAGCCCAAACTATATTCAGAGAGTAGTGCAAATAATTTAGTCCACAGTGGAGGCAATAACTGGGTAGACTTGTTTGTTATCTTTTGGGAATAAACAAGTGAATAAAGAACGCCGCCAATGCAAACAGACGGCATTTACCATTTCAAAAGAAGTTCAAAGGCACCTTTGAAGTTATAAGGAAAAGTCGACTGAACGGATCGACGCTACTGAAAGATACGTGGGTGGATGTATGGGCTGAGCCAAAAGGGAAGAGAGAGAGAGAGAGAGAGAGAGAGAGAGAGAGAGAGAGAGAGAGAGAGAGACGCACAGAGGCCTGGTGGATAGAGAAGCTGGCGCACAAATTGAGTCACGCAAGGAGCTGCATAGAACTATGCAGAGGGATTGATGGACAGGCTCGAGAGGACGAGAGCCCTTCTCGAATATACAAGTTAACGGAGAAGTCGTATATTGTATCTCTACTGACTCTGGGTAGGCGCACGGGCCGGATACAGATACTCGCAGAAAAGTGCACTGACGTCAGTCAAACACGAATATACAGCAAACAGACAAAAACAGGTTTCTAGATGTACATAAGTGGTCATACAGATGAAAAGACAACGAATGCCACACGACCATACACTGAATGAAAAGGTAACGTTACTCAAGAAGACAACTTGCAAATATTCGTGAAACATTTTAATAATACTGCAACTTTTCTTTAGCGTTCCGTTAAACAACTGTCAATAATTAATAATACATATGTGAAATACATAATCAACAATGTATGTTCTTCGATACAAACTAACCCATGCATATTATTGCATATTGATTTTGTAACGCATTTTTTTACAATGCCTCATACTCTGAGTCTACTCTTATTTTCACAACGAGATTATTTTACAATACAATTTCCTAAACAAACATTTTGACTGTACATACTTCTTTATTAATGTAGACGTATTCTTTAAACGCTATGTTTTCATATAAAAAACATTTTGGGATATCGTATTACGCTGCAGGATGTTTTTCGGAATATCTGCAACTACTCCTTTCTTGGATATAAACACAAAACTGTCATTAATGCGTTCCTGCAAAAACACCTGAACCCAAGTTTCATGGAAACTGCCTGACTAACCTTTCACGGCGACTTCCTTTTAGAAACCTTTAAAAATTATACTGCTCATTTTCGCAAGAAAGGACGAAAATTATGTACAAACAATGCTAGGGGACAAAGAGCAAACCAATTTGTTAGTGGAATGTCACATATCTAACACCATGAGAATTGTAATGGATACAGATAAGCGGATAGGTAATAAAATAAATAAAAATAAATAAATAAATATATTGACAGATAAGAATGTATATAGATATATATATATATAATATATATATATATATATATATATATATAGATTATAGATATATGAACATATATATATATATATCTATATATATATATATATATATATACACACACACACACACACACACCACACACACACACACATATATATATATATATATATATATATATATATATATATATATATATATTATATATATATGGGGTGGGGATGGTCATATAATAGCTTGAGTTGAGTTTCATGTAAAAAGAAATAGAGGACAAGCAAGGAAGGCTCTGCTTAGGTGGAGACCTAAACTATAAATGTTTTAAGGCGTATCTTGTGGGAGTAATAAAAGAATAATTTACTACCGGAAGCTCCGTGCCTTCCTAGCTTCGCCGTCCTTAAGCCCTGAGGGTTAAGGTTATCTCAGGACAAAAAATTATGAAAAACAAAAACCCTTTGTCTCTCCTCACTTTCCTTAGGCCCCATTTTTTTCCTCTCTTTTTATGTGGTTACAAGATTGATTAGGTATTTTTATTTTTTGAATGATCTAAAGAAGGGCCCTCCTTTATTCCCTCCTTTATTTAGAAATGATTACGTGTAAACATTGAAAAGCATATACTTTGAACTTTTCTGGGTATAATATTTTAATCGGTTCAAAACATGCATCCATTTTACATTATTGAATATTTCTCTTAAAACATGAGTTACATTACGCATAGTTCACTTAATATAGATTGCAATATGACATGCAAATCTTATATTTCCAATTGTTTTGATTTCGGCGTTATAATTATCATTCAGAAATTGCGGTGAGATGTCTAAATATGACTATGAAGAGATAAGGTAGTCGTTGGTATAATACAAGATCCATGTTTTATGAATTTCACATATTATATAGAGAAGCAACGATGACCTACGATATTTCCCGATGTTTCCATGTGTATGTATATTCCTCAAATCACTCTTTCTTACTCTCTTTGTTATCCATATTAACAAAATTTAAAGTCAGCCTCTACGAATATCCAAGGAACAGAGGATGGTCGGAGAAGTAGTCAATGTTTGTACCTAATTAAATCTGGTTGGAACAAGAAATCGTCAAACAAGAATGACATAATGATGACTGCCGTCTTAGTTATTTGTAGAAATTCTCTCTCTCTCTCTCTCTCTCTCTCTCTCTCTCTCTCTCTCTCTCTCTCTCTCTCCAGGGTGAATGAAGTGACGCTCAGTACACCAAGAGTGCTTTCTGGGCCCTTATTACGGAGTGTCACACTATGGTCTCTTATGTGACATGATACCTTTTGTTAAGAGCGACCTTAAGGCTCCTCACAACTCTCGGTATAAACATCTCTTTTTTTTGGTACTACAGCATCCTCTGTTTAATGTTCTTTTCCATCACTTCTCTGTAGACACGAGAGGAGAGAATGGAAAAGAAGGGGATACACACACACACCACACACACACACACATATATATATATATATATATATATATATATATATATATATGTGTGTGTGTGTGTGTGTGTGTGTGTGTGTGGTATAACCTCAGATATAATTTATGTATGAGTTTTATCACATCACCGTGAGTCATATACACGCATTAGGCTAATGTTCTCTAATATCTAATTCACTCTACCTCGGAAATAATATGTTTTCATATACGTTAACCGAAGGGGAATTTTTAAGTCGATAAGAAATTGGTCAGCTCATGGGCTCGAACCACGGGTCCAAGAATTTATGGCGTACAGTGACGCGCCTACCCGCAAGGCTATTACGAGAGGTATAAGTTAAATGCCGCCACACACCTATGAATCTCCGTCGCGCTCAGGTATTCGTTGCTTAGTGTCGGCATCAACCCACCTCGACCTTGATAGTGCGTTTGTCGCACGCAGCCATATTATGTGGTTATAACAACGGTAATTCTACAAAATAAGCCTCTAAAACAAAAGGTACAGTAGAGGTACAAGACACAGATTATTGTATAACATCACTGGTTATCGATGAATGACACATGACACGGTTTGAAACAAAAATGAAAAGCCTGTGACAAGTACGGTAGGGTGACCCTGAAAATAATATATTGTAACATTTTTACGTTATATTCCTTTTGCAAATCCACGCAACCGTTGCGGAAGCTTGCCTGATTAAGCGCTTTATCAATTAATAGATATTTGGTGTAATAACATCAGCGGTACCTACTTTTGCTCTCATTATGTAGTTTTGCAACTGCAATTGAAAAGACCCAGGAATCTTAATAAAGAAAAAAAAAACTTCAGTAAGGTTAATTGCATTCCAACCATATCCAAAAGGCCAACCTTAGGCCTTTTATTAACACTCAAGGAAGATAATAGTTATTACGTGCTATATGGATATAGCAGAGGGGGGTAATGGGGACGAGGCGAGAAGGCTCACCGGAAGAAGCCTGAGATTCCTTAGATTACCTCAAAAAAATAAACAGAAAGATAATATCACTAATAAAAGAATATTTTACGCACACACTGTCACAGACAGACAGATACATAGGGGTGTGTATATATATATATATATATATATATATATATATATATATATATATATATATATATATATGTGTGTGTGTGTGTGTGTGTGTGTGTGTATGTAATATAACATTACATATATATATATATATATATATATATATATATATATATATATATATATATATATATATATATGTGTGTGTGTGTGTGTGTGTGTGTGTGTGTGTGTGTGTGTAAAATGGGTGAAAAATATGAAAATTAAATTTCCACACATCATTTCCATACTATCAAATAAAGCAACAAATTACCCGAGTATATCGAATTCATTATGCTCCCAGAATAACTTGAAGGAAACGAGAATAATTCTTAACGCACCTATACAGATCATGATGCGAACCTATATGCCACGGTTCCCTTCCTAATGCCACCTATTTATAACTGTAATGTGAACATCCTTTCTGCACGTACATGGTTCAGCACCAGGCATAAACACCCTAAACAAGGTTGTTTATTTATTACCATGAAGCAAAATGTTGTATTGCCTTTGAGACTGCTACCTCACAAATAGTTTGACACTTCTATTCTGTAAACAAGAAGATTAGCAAAATCTTCTTTTTAATATTCGAAATGGGTTTTACTGAGTGAGAGCAGCTACAGATATCTTTGTCTAACTAATGAATGATCTCCCCTGGGCGTTTCTACGGTCATTATTGTACCTCGCAGATTTTTTACCGTTTTGCGATAAAAATAACTCCTGCCAAGAAGTCTAATTTTTGTCACAATCATTAGGCTAATACGTTTCTTATCTCGTAACATTTTTCACTGTCGCTGACAGTGCTAGGCTCTACTATTTCCCTCATCTATAATGGTGTTTCTTAACGATCTATTCCTTACTTACTTTTTCTTTCTCTTTATAAAAGACGTCCTTCAAACACTTTACCCTCTTACCTATATGCATGTAAACATTCCATTTTTCCTTCATCTCTTTGGAAACTTGCTTTCAAGATCCTAACCAATATGTTAACTGTTACTGCAACAACGTGTATTCTCAAACTTGAGAATCTGAGACATGAACCCTATGATCTATGAGCTGTTCGGGTATGAAAAATAGCAGCATGTATTTAAAAGGATTACTATAAAGAGTATATAAATATTATATATATACTCAACTCACACACTCACAATATAAATAATATATATATATAATTATAATTATTATTATTAATTATATCTTTAACTCTAGCTTTCGCTAAATTAGCGCCTTACTTGTAAATCATAACATCAACAATTCCAAAGAAGCACTGGTGTTTCACATTCTTGTAGGCAATTAAAATGTTTTTTACATAAATTATATTTTTGTTACATAGTTTAATCACTAAAATGTCTTCTGAATAATCTTTATGATCCAGCAAAACCGTGAAACGCCTTCAATCGACGTCAAATACCCACTACTTGACTGGGAAGAAATTCTTTTAGTGCGGTAAAAGTGAGAGGATTTATTTTTTGCTAGAAACATATGAAAGGTTACATATGTTAATTTTCGCAAGAATGCACCTTGTTAAGAATTTTATATGTATGTTTTTGTATTTTCGTGAAGTATTGCAGCCAGTAGTTATGTGGTTTTATTCCATCTTAAGAAAACTATAAAAACTAGATCATTATAAGTGTTTAAGAATTCTTGTGTATGATATAAGAGCTAAATCTAAAAACGATAACAATACAAATATTTAGCCAATAACTATCACTGTTTTTAGTTTGGATAAATGGGAGAAAGGATCTTAACTAACAAGAAATATGTTGCATTGTCGACTGTTAACAGAGATGGTGAATAAGAAATGTATAAGTAATCAGGATTTAACGTAAAGTATCTACAGGAGCATAAGTATTATATATATTAGATAATGGTATCATGTTTAAATTCTAAGGCAGGTTCAAATATTATGATAAATACGATGTAATTATAAAACAAATTTAAAAAAGTGCAAAATATTTGAGATTAGAATGTACATTAAGGAATGTAAATGTAACTATAAATAACTGTAAATTGTAAATAATGTATAAATATTGTAAAAATTCTACAAACACAATAAAAAAAAGGTCATTATTGAACACGGTCGCGTTTTGCCGCAAATTGAGCAGGTGTAGCAAGCCGAGAGGAACGGATCTCGCACAATTGAATTTACACCAGTGAGCCCGAGTTAGAGCTCCAGGCTTAGTGAAAAAATTCACGGTCTTTATACGGATGGGATAAATAGAGGCTATGTGGAAAGAACAAAGGAAATAAATTCATTTCCTACCTGGTTCGCATTCTACCGACTTACTAAACCAACAGTAATTCTTGTAAAACATGCTGAGAATGTTCTCAGCTCTAATTCTTGAGCACACACACATACATAATTACACACACACACACGCACACACACACACACACACACATATATATATATATATATATATTATATATATATATATATATATATATATATATATATATATATATATATATATATATATATATATATCTATATATATAATATATATAATATATATTACTAGCTGACCAACCCAGTGCTGCCTGGGAAAACTCAGAATGACAACTGATAAACTCTCTCTCTCTCTCTCTCTCTCTCTCTCTCTCTCTCTCTCTCTCTCTCTCTCTCTCTTAAGACAGTTGCTTTAATTACATTGGCAAGCATTTTTTTAATTTTACATTTCACCATTCCTCACTATCCCACTTTCCTATAGGGGCTGAACTTGGACTTAAAGGGCATCGGGAGTGTCTCTAGTCATTCCAGTGACATTGAAAGCTATGGATTAGACACTAATATCTATCGTTTTTGACATTTTAGTTTTCCCCTTCTTGATGGATGCCCTTGAAGGATGTCGGATTTTCACTAATCATTTCAACAACCTCAAAAACTATGAATTAGACTAATATACATAATTTTCAGTTATTTTGCATGTCCTTCCAATCCTTCTCGCCCCCATTCTTATCGGGGCTAAACTTGCACCTAAAGAGTAAGGGAGTGTCACTATTCAGCTCAGCACCTCAAAAACTATGAATCAAAACTAATATCTGTCATTTTTGGTTATTTTTCCATGTCACCACCTTCCCACCCCTTCCTGGCCCCCTTCCTATCAGGGGCTGAATTTGGACTTACAGGCCATCAAGTGTCACTATTCATCTCAGTAACCTCAAAAACTAAGGATTAAACACTTATATATGTTGTTTTCAGGTATTTGTACATTTCACTCCCTTCCCACGGCCCCTTGCCCCATTTGGCACCAGTGATGTCTTACTCCCACAGTATTCTTTTCTGGATGGTATGTCATATGTATTCCAAGTTGGCTGAAATTGCTCAATATATTTCAGAGTTTTGCTGGAACACATACACACACACACACACACACACACACACATACACAGACATACATACAAACATATCCAAATATTTATATATATATATATATATATATATATATATATATATATTATAATGTAAGTATGCATTTAGGTATATATGTATGCATACATGTACATAAAATTCTTGTAGCCTGTAGAATTTTCAGGGGGAAATTCAATTAAACAATCATCTCGCATATCTAACCTCGTTGTTATTCACCAAAATGTGTAATAATATTGCAGACTTTGTCCTTTGCATTTATATATATAGTATTAATGTGTGCGTGTGTGTGCACCTCTTCTTCTTTTTGGAGTGTTTTCTGGAAAGTCTTCGGGTATAAGCTTGCCACGCCAACTCCATTTTTCTTGCCCCAAACAAACTCTGATACATATTTACAGTTGGGTGAACTGGTGAGCAGCAGGCCAGAAGCAATCCATGGACCTAGCAAACTTGAGGTGACTACTGCATTAAAAATGGCCTGTCCACACTTGGACATACATACAGACATACATAGGTATATATTAAGCATGAAGAACTTTCGAAGATTTAAGATTTTGAACAAATGAACATTTACCTTTTTATTTATATAAATGTTTATATATACATTTGTGTGTTTGAACTCTTATGCTCTGAACATATGAGATTACTTTCAAACGAAAGTGGTACAATCAGGGGTTGAAATATTTTATTATATAGTTGCTCTTTTTTAATACCAGGAGTGTTTTATTATTATGATAAGTTGTTATTAAGAGGGAGGTGACTGATCTATAAGTAAACTGCCTTCACTGATTACGTTCAATAACTATACTGAGTCAATGATTTGTGAATACAAAAAATTTCGGTTTCTGATGTTATGGGCTACTAAGCATTGGTTTTAATTATTCTTTGATTCTGAATCTGCTGAGCTTCGCTTTACAAATTAAAATCATGAATACTTGTCTACATTCCATGTATAAGTTCTACTCAATGTGACATAATACTGTACTTGTTTCGTTTATTTCGAATTGATTATACTTTTTCACTGTCCTTTGGTGTTTGGTTTTGAATACAACTGTTCATATTCGTCCCCTTACCTCACTGATCCACGAGTATCCAATATAATTTTTTTTTTCAATGATTTTTGAAGTAGCTGCCATAGAAAGTAGTAATTATTGTACAGAAAAGAATCTCTGTGTATCACCCTCACCCCAAACTCCCTACAATCACCATGGTTTTCACATGAACTAAATACAAACAAGTCAACATAATAGGTTTCTGTCTTCACTCACAAGATCTTGTTTTTCCTCGAAACAATTATGTTATTAAATTTAAAAGATTTTATAATCTATCTGTTTCTGTGTCATTTCACTTTCGTTCCTCAAACTGTCTTTGGCAATAAAGGTCTTTATTACTAAATTCATACTCCCTTTATCAACAAAGATCACACGTTAAGTTTGTATTGGCCCTTATCTCGAGGCCATTGTTTCCCAGAAGTATCCGATAATCCTTGTGCAAATGTTTAGATAACCGTAGCGGAAACCTAGGTAAAGGAGGAAGGTTGAACCTGTATCATAGATCCTTACGGTTTACTCTTCTGTTTCGTTCTTTCTGTTTCGTTCTTTCCCCATCATACCCTTATGCAATCATACCTTTAATTAGATATTCTTATTTGTATTCCTTTCTACCCATCAATTATGTATTCCTTGCTTAAGCATGAATCAATCTTCTGTGATCTTCGTGATTACAGCCTGAAGAGCCATTTGTCTATGGGCTTCTCACTTACTTGAATATCATATTTATTTTACGGTAATGCAAACACAGAGTCTTATAGGCATTAGATTATGTATGTATGTATGTATGTGTATGTATGGTATGTATATATATATATATATATATATATATATATATACCTATATATATATATATAACGCGCACGCACACACACATATATAATATTATATATATGTATATATGTGTTATGTATGTTTGTATGTAAGTAGGTATGCACAATTAAGATTTCATTCCCACTTTACAGATTTTTTCTTAGTTGCTGGCAAATGGACAGTCGCTGGTCTCAAGATCATAGGGTTGGTCGCTATTTGTAAACGTTATTAGTAGTATCGTACAGAGATGCATCTCTCTCTCTCTCTCTCTCTCTCTCTCTCTCTCTCTCTCTCTCTCTCTCTCTCTCTCTCCTGTTTTCTTTTTCTATTTTTTCCTCTTGTTCGAGGTAACCCCACTTTTTCATTGACGAAGAAGTGTCTTCAAGTCCATTAAACACCTCAAATAATCCTCGTATCTTAAAGGAAACCTCTTCCCTCTGGAGAACTGTCATCCCTCAAATGTCAGTAACCTTAAGACATCAAAGCAAAGGCAGTATTCATATCAAATTTAATTCTCCAGCAACGCATATTTGGAAAACCGTTATGGGTAAAGTTATACAGACAGGGAATGTTTATGGAACAATTACGCAATGGGTTACATTGAATGATGATACTCAGGAATTTCTGTGTTTACAAATGTTACCAGAAATATTTCAGTCATTTTCCGAGGCTGATGAACCAAAAGACAACACAGACAGTTACAAAGCGCACCTTGTATCCATCAAAATTCCTGATTCATATAGTGCAACGCCATGTTTGCTACAAAAGTTAAGATCTACTTAAGTGGATGCCTTTCATCTTGGAAAAATAAGGTTATTAAACTGAAACGTGCTATGTTACAGTTCAATTGGTAAGATACCATCTTGTATTTTCATCGAACTACCGTGTGCTCCCTCTCTTAACAGCACAGAGGCAAGACCAAGATAGTGAAAAAGAGATTATACAAAACGGTATGTAACAATCTCTTACGACTGCGCAAAGGACGTACGCTGAAAATAAAACTCAGTTGAAGTTGATCAGTAAATGAAAATTAAGAGAAGCAGTTGGGGATTGCTATTCGGGGATTTTTTTTTTTTGGGGGGGTGACTTCTGATCAGTGCTGATTACATGGGAAACAACAAAATAACATAATTATGCATTACTACGCCCTAATATTAGGAAAATTTAACTACTGAAAGATGTCAACAGGAACATCTAATTTTTTTACAACTTGAAAAACACGATCTTTTAGAAAAAAAAAAAAAAAAACTGAATTTGCACCATAGTTGATCAAAATCTCTGAAACTAAGGACACGACAGATCAGAGACAAATCACATATTTAAGCAAGTGATGCATTTCGGTCTGAATAATCAATTAAGTATCCAAGCCTCAAAACGAACTTGTTCAGGAAGAGCCATACAGTAATTCTGTACCATTGCCGGGATGTCAAATGAAGACATGTTTCAAGAAGAGTGAATTCGGAGATAAATGCTTCATCTCTTCTTCTTCTTTCCGACAGTTATCCCTACATCAAGGGGTCGGTTGCTTGATGCGCCTATCATTACAGCACCAGGCATGGTTGATAATTTGGCAAAGAGGTTTTTACGACCGCATGCCCTTGCTGGCATCAACCACAGTTATTGGCGGTGGGCCTTGCCTTTGACTAACATGGTACCACCTCCCAGATGGGCAGGCAGCTTACCACCAGTTTATCAGCGGGGGGTGGGCCCTCCGCCTTTGACTAAAATGTCCACCTCCAAGGGCAGCAGCTTCCACAGTTGATCAGCGGTGGGCCTCGCCTTACTTGAACATAAACCATGTCCACCTCCAAAGGCAGCAGCTTCCACAGTTATCAGCAGTAGGGCCTCCGCCTTTGGACTAAACATGTCCCCACCTCCGAGGCAGCAAGCTTCCACAGTTATCAGGGGCGGGTGGGCCTACGACCTTTCTTGACTAAACATGTACCAACCCTCCAAGGGTCAGCAGCTTCCACAGTTATCAGCGGTGGGCCTCGCCTTTGACTAACATGTCCACCTCCGAGGCAGCAGCTTCCACAGTTATCAGCGGTGGGCCTCGCCTTTGACTAACATGTCCACCTCCGAGGCAGCAGCTTCCACAGTTATCAGCGGTGGGCCCCCCCTCGCCTTTGGGACTTAAAAAACATGTCCACCTCCGAGGCAGCAGCTTCCACAGTTATCAGCGGTGGGCCTCGCCTTTGACTAACACGTCCACCTCCGAGGCAGCAGTTTCCACAGTTATTGGCGGTGCCTAGCCTTTGACTAAAAGAGTAAGACTGCATGACAGCAGCTGTCCTTTTAGTGGCTTTTCAGGTAAAGCAGGACCTACAGTTGTAGTATTCTTACACCCTTACCACAGGGTGCCGCTAGGAGATAATCGCTTCATCTGCACTTCTTTTAAAAATGGACACACGCACACACATACAAAGTCTAGAGAATACAAGGTCTACCCATCCGCAACCCAAAATAAGAACTTTTCAGAGCAGTTTAAATCGGGACGTCAATTGTCCCATAGGCTTTGGCCGCAATCAAATCCCTTCGACCTTGACCTAAGGCAGCAAGCATAAACATACCGGCCATTTGTTTACACGACCATTTGTTTACAAACGTGCAGTGTACAGATCAGTAAGGAATACCACCGCGTTATTTTTCCTTTTTACCTATCTATCATTATAGATTTAAATATCAGTTCAAATTTCCCGAGTGACTAAAAATGCCACGAGTTTTTGCTGTTAACGGATGTTTTTCAAGTGCCGACATAGCGAAATTGAAAGTGATGGAAAAACTTTTCAAATGTCACCATGGGGGAAACTCTTGAAAACCAGAGCAAAGGGTTATAGGAATATTAACATCGAACACTGCAAAGTTGATTTCCCTCTATACTGATATCATTTCATATTTTGTTCGTGGCAGAACATTTTATAGGTTGTGATATCTGAAGAAGACCATCACTTCTACAAAAAGTTGAAAAAATTATGAAGCCTTTGAGATCGTACTGTGTATGCGTGCTGTACTGAATTGAACTGAATACAGAATTTAGGCCAAATGCCAAGCACTAGGACCTATGAGGTCAATCAGTGCTGAAACGGAAATTGACAGTAAAAGGTCTGAAAGGTGTAACAGCACTAAAACCTAGCAGTTCACTGTGAATCAATTGTTAAGAGAGGTTTGGAAAGTAAGATGGAAGAAAGTGAATATGAAAGGAGGTACAATTAAGAAAGGAAAGGGGTTGCAGCTAGGGGCCGAAGGCACGCTGAAAAGAACCCTAAGTAATGCCTACAGTGCACCGCACGAGGTGCACTGACGGCACAACCCCCTACGAGAGTATGAGCACTGTAGTCATAGATATTTACGACTATTTACTGATTCTTAACCAATAAATTAATGCACCGTGTTAGCATAGAAAGGTGTACGGGAGCATTATTTTGAATGTGTGCATGTACTACTCTCTAAGGAATGAAATAAGAGTTTCATTTATCCTCGTTGTTGTGTAAGAGAATTTTTCCCGTAAATGGAAGTAAATTTGTCTTACGGGTATGTGGTACTATTTCGTTTGCGTTTTCTATATTTTCCTATTAT
>NC_061096.1:14458216-14463216 GCF_015104395.2 Macrobrachium nipponense
ATATATATATATATATATATATATATATATATCATATCTGTACATATACTCTATCCGATTATAATTATATCTATTAATATTATAAAATTCTTAATATATATAACTATATATATAATATATTATATATCTATTCGTTATGCTACGCTCTTTTATTAATCCATTCATATTTCTAAACCATTCAGTCATTTTTTCACACGTGCAAGGTTTCGGATTGAATTTAACTTTGTCAATCACGGCTTTGGTCATTTATCTATCTTCAAGTTAGAAAAAAAAAATTCTTACCGGCCAAGATCGGCAAATTTATGAATTATCCGCATTATTTTTCCCTTCACAACATTTACAGATTGATGGTCAAATATCAGCCGTAAATCTTACAAGTTTGTCTTTCCCGCATCACTTAATGTAAATGGAAAAACAAGACTAAACCACAATCAGAGAATAAAAACCAAACGTTACCCAAATTTGCGACTGACAGACCTTAGCGATCTAACACAATGGGGCCACAATGAGGCCAAAGACTACTGGAATAAGGAAAATTGTAATTGGCTGAAAATATATTCATTCAATCAAAGACAAGTAAATTAAATATACGAATTTCTCCTCCTACAGGATTACCATGTGGCTGCGGTGGAGACATGTGGGGGGTGGGGGCGGATGGTGGAGGCCACGCCACAGGATGAAATTTCCCCCGTTGGCTGTGCCCCTCGTGCTCATCCTCATCATGATGACATTGGCAGAAGGTAAGGGTCATAAGCTGTCTGATATGGGCAGGTGGTAAGGGTCATAAGCTGTTTGACATTGGCAGAAAATAAGGGTTATAAGTTTTTGACACTGGAAGAAGGTAAGGGAAACAAGCTGTTTGGCATTGGCAGACAGTAAGGGTCACAAGCTATTGTCATTGGCAGAAGGTAAGGATCATAAGCTTTTGACATTGGCAGATGGTAAGGGTCACACGCTGTTTGACATAGGCAGAAAGTAAGGGTCAAAAGCCTTTAACATTGGCAGCGGGTAAGGGATATAAACTGTTTGACATTGGCAGAAGGTAAAGGTCAAAAGTTGTTTGACAATAGCAGAATGTAAGGGTCAAATTGACAGACGGTAAGGGTCATAAGCTGTTTGACATTGATAGAAGGTAAGGGTTATAAGCTTCTGACATTGGCAGAAGATAAGGGACATAAGCTGTATGATATTGACAGAAGGTAAGAGTTAGAAGCTGTTTGACATTGGCAGAAGTTAAGTGTCATAAGCTGTTTGACAATGGCACAAGGTGAAGGTCAAATTGGCAGAAGGTAAAGGTCATTAGCTGTTTGATTTTGGCAGAAGGTAAGGGTCATAAGCTTTTGGCATTGGTAGAATGTAAGGGTCATAAGCTGTTTGACACTGGCAGAAGGTAAGGGTCATAAGCTGTTTGACACTAGCAGAAGGTAAGGGCCATAAGCTGTTTGACACTGACAGAAGGTAAGGGTCATAAGCTGTTTGACACTGGCAGAAAGTAAGGGTCATAAGCTGTTTGACACTGACCGAAGGTAAGGGTCATAAGCTGTTTGACACTGGCAGAAGGTAAAAGTCATAAGCTGTTTGACACTGGCAGAAGGTAATGGTCATAAGCTGTTTGACACTGGCAGAAGGTAAGGGTCATAAGCTGTTTGACACTGGCAGAAGGTAAAAGTCATAAGCTGTTTGACACTGGCAGAAGGTAAGGGTCATAAGCTGTTTGACACTGGCAGAAGGTAAAAGTCATAAGCTGTTTGACACTGACAGAAGGTAAGGGTCATAAGCTGTTTGACACTGGCAGAAGGTAAGGGTCATAAGCTGTTTGACACTGGCAGAAGGTAAGGGTCATAAGCTGTTTGACACTGGCAGAAGGTAAAAGTCATAAGCTGTTTGACACTGGCAGAAGGTAAGGGTCATAAGCCATCTGACAATGGCAGAGGGTAAAGGCCATAAGCTGTTTGATATTGGCAGAAGGTAAGGGTCATAAGCAGTCTGACAATGGGAGAAGGTAAGAGCCATAAGCTTTTGCGATCGGCAGAAGGTAAGGGTCATAAGCTGTTTGACATTGACTGAAGGTAAGAGCCATAAGCTTTTGACATTGGCAAAAGGTAAGGGTCATAAGCTGTTTGACATTGGCAGAAGGTAAGAGCCATAAGCTTTTTGACATTGACAGGAGGTAAGAGCCATAAGCTTTTGACATTGACAGAAGGTAAGTGTCATAAGCTGTTTGACATTGACAGAAGGTAAGGGTCATAAGCTGTTTACATTGACAGAAGGTAAGAGCCATAAGCTTTTGACATTGGCCGAAGGTAAGAGCCATAAGCTTTTGACATTGACAGAAGGTAAGAGCCATAAGCTTTTGACACTGGCAGAAGGTAAGGGTCATAAGCTGTTTGACATTGACAGAAGGTAAGGGTCATAAGCTGTTTGACATTGACAGAAGTAAGGGTTCATTAAGCTGTTTGACATTGACAGAAGGTAATGGTCATAAGCTGTTTGACATTGACAGAAGGTAAGGTCATAAGCTGTTTGACATGACAGGAAGGTAAGTGTCATAAGCTGTTTGACATTGACAGAAGGTAAGGGTCATAAGCTGTTTGACATTGGCAGAAGGTAAGGGTCATAAGCTGTTTGACATTGACAGAAGGTAAGGGTCATAAGCTGTTTGACATTGACAGAAGGTAAGGGTCATAAGCTGTTTGACATTGACAGAAGGTAAGAGCCATAAGCTTTTGACATTGGCAGAAGGTAAGGGTCATAAGCTGTTTGATATTGGCAGAAGGTAAGAGCCATTAGCTTTTGACACTGGCAGAAGGTAAGGATCATAAGCTGTTTGATATTGGCAGAAGGTAAGAGCCTTAAGCTTTTGATATTGGCAGAGGTTAAGGGTCATAAGCTGTTTGATATTGGCAGAAGGTAAGAGCCTTAAGCTTTTGACATTGGCAGAGGGTAAGGGTCACAAGCTGTTTGACATTGACAGAAGGTAAGAGCCATAAGCTTTTGACATTGGCAGAGGGTAAGGGTCATAAGCTGTTTGACATTGACAGAAGGTAAGAGCCATAAGCTTTTGACACTGGCAGAAGGTAAGGGTCACAAGCTGTTTGACATTGACAGAAGGTAAGAGCCATAAGCTTTTGACATTGGCAGAAGGTAAGGGTCATATGCTGTTTGACATTGACAGAAGGTAAGAGCCATAAGCTTTTGACATGCAGAAGGGTAATCAAGCTGTCATACAAGAACAGATAAGGCCATAAGCTTTTGACACTGGCATAAGATAAGGGTAAGCTGTTTGCACTGGCAGAAGGTGGAGCCTGACGCTTTTGACATGGCACAGTAAGAGTCTAGAGCTTTGTTACATTTGACAGAAGGTTAATTTAGGTCATAAGCTTTTGACATTGGCAGAATCTAAGGGTCCAGCAAAGCTGTTTCTGACACTTGGCAGAAATGTAAGGGTCATAATAGCTTTTGACACTGCAAAGTAAGAAGTCATGAAGCTGTTTGATTATTATAAGTAAACAGCACAGCTGTTTGACATGCAGAGTAAGGCATAAGTACACTTGACAGAAGTAAGGGTCATATGCTGTTTGTATTGACAGAAGGTAAGGGCATAAGCTTTTGCACTGACAGAAGTAAGGGGTCATAAGCTGTTTGACATTGGCAGAAGGTAAGAGCCATAAGCTTTTGACATTGGCAGAAGGTAAGGGTCATAAGCTGTTGACATTGACAGAAGGTAAGGGTCATAAGCTGTTTGACATTGACAGAAGGTAAGAGCCATAAGCTTTTGACATTGGCAGAAGGTAAGGGTCATAAGCTGTTTGACACTGGTAGATGGTAAGGGTCATAACCTTTTGACACTGGCAGAGGGTAAGAGTCAGAAGCTGTTTGACATTGGAAGAAGGTAAGGGTCATAAGCTGTTTGACATTGGAAGAAGGTAAGGGTCACAAGCTGTTTGACATTGGCAGAAGTAAGGATCATAAGCTGTTTGACATTGGCAGAAGCTAAGGGTCACAAGCGGTTTGACATTGGCAGAAGATAAGGGTAACAAGCTGTTTGACATTGGCAGAAGGTAAGGGTCACAAGCTGTTTTGACATTTGGCAAGAAAGGTAAGGTCACAAGCTGTTTTGACATTGGCATAAGGTAAGGGTCACAAAGCTGGTTTTGACATTGGCAAAAAGGTAAGGGGGTCAGCAAGCTTGTTTGTTGACATTGAACAGAAGGTAAGGGGTTCACAAGCTGTTTGACATTGGGCAAGATGAAATAAGGGTCCACAATGCTGTTTTTGACATTGGCAGAGGTAAGGGTTCACAAGCTGTTTGAACCATTTGGCATGAAGGTAAAGGGTCCAAACAAGAAGCTGTTTGACATTGGCCAGAAATGGTAAGGGTTCACAAGCGTTTGTTTGAACATTTGGCTAGAACGGTAAGGGTCACAAGCTGTTTGACATTGGCAGAAGGTAAGGGTCACAAGCTGTTTGACATTGGCAGAAGGTAAGGGTCACAAGCTGTTTGACATTGGCAGAAGGTAAGGGTCACAAGCTGTTTGACATTGGCAGAAGGTAAGGGTCACAAAAGCTGTTTGAACATTGGCCAAGGAAGGTAAGGGGTCACAAAGCTGTTTGACCCAATTGGCAGATGATAAAGGGTCCAACAAGGCTGTTTTGACATTGTTTCAGAAGAATAAGGGTCACAAGCTGTTTGACATTGTCAAGAAGATAATTGGTCACTAAGCTGTTTTGACAATTGGCATAAAAAAAGGAAAAAAAAAAAAAAAAAAGAAGCTAACGGTTCACAAGACTGTTTGGACATTGGCAGAAGATAAGGGGCGGTAACAAGCTGTTTTGACAATTGTCAGAAGATTAAGGGCGTCAACAAGCTTGTTTGGACATTGGCAGAAAGCCTAACGGCGTCACAAGCTGTTTGACATTGGCAGAATGTAAGGGTCACAAGCTGTTTGACATTGGCAGAAGGTAAGGGTCACAAGCTGTTTGACATTGGCAGAAGGTAA
>NC_061096.1:14473216-14536379 GCF_015104395.2 Macrobrachium nipponense
CACAAACAAACAAACAAACCGACTTCACCTATTCCGTCTTTGAATACGCACCACAAAATTCCCACCATTCACCATCACACCCTCGTTTTTTTAGGCTTATGTTTTTCCTATTTTTTGTTGACCCTTCACTGAAAAAAATATTTCTTTATCTTTCCTACCTACCTCTAAATACATATATATATATATATATATATATATATATATAATATATATATATATATATGGTTTTGGAAATACAAATATCGAATTAGGAAATGGCAAGGCTAAAACCCCGCTCCTAACTTTTTCAGCTTTACCTATAAAGAGCAAGGATCTGAAAGTTTAAAAAAATAACCTAATTCCAAGCGCTCTCTCTCTCTCTCTCTCTCTCTCTCGCGCGCGCGCTTTGTGTGTATATATATATATATATACACACACACAAATACTCATACACATACATGTATGTATGTATATATATACACAAATACACATAAACATACATGTATGTATGTATGTATATATATATATATAGTATATATATATATATATGTATATATATATATATATATATATATATATATATATATATATATATATATATATATATATATATATATATATATATATATATATATATGAAACTGAAACGCCATATCAAATCTACAGAGTAGTAGATGGGCAAGAAATTAAACCAACGAAGTGCGAGATCTAACTTCACTGCAAGGTAAACTACATACATTAGAAAATGATTACAAAGACCACTCCAATTCACAAAATACGCCTTGGAATAAAGTGTATAAAGCCATTTTATGAATGCAAAAGTCTCAAGATTTGCGGTTGATCTTCAGATGAGGTCCAGATCTCTTGGATTAGCCCAAATAATTGGATTAACCGAGGTCAGGTTAATGACAGTAATAAGAATTACTGACAATCTTGAGTTTTTCTTTTGAATCTCCTTCGAACATCTTAAGCAGAATAAAAAGTATTTTCATTTTTTACCTGCAATAATGCAGATTTTAAGAAGTTTCTAGAGGCAATATTGAATTTCATCTTGTGTTTATATTAATGCGGACCAATGCGTTCATTATGGCTTTTCACCAAGGTCCGCAAAACCAGCATTGTTCTTTTAGCTAGTCCTTCGTTTCTATTCATGTTGACTTATTCTCGCATACTTATTCTCACATACCCACCTGGCCCAAATAATTAATCGTACGGTACCGTATACATTGAATTTCCTAAACGATGTTGTTACTCACTTGAGGTCAATATCTTAGACATGATTTTTACAATATTGTTATATGAAGATTACTTTTACAATCGAATATTTTATGTTCTTTGGTAATCCTTTCTCGATGGCACTTTTACTATAAAATATCTTGACAGTTTTAATGTAGAAGGTATCCAAAATCGGAGCTAGATAGCTTCTGCACATATGTCTGCATTGTTCTCTAGTTAACTCCGGGAATTCAGGAATGGTAACAAAAATTATTGACAGGAATACTGAAAGTAATATCGAATTTTTATATATTAATACGCTGTCCTTGAGAATAGTTTAAATAAGCATTTTTTGTGGATTTTCTTTACATACACGAAATGAAAGAAAAAATTAAACTTTACACTATTTTTCAGGACAGCGCATTGATATAAAAAGAAATTGCGTATTCTCTTCAGTATTCTTGTGAATAATAATCGTTACCATTCCGCAATTATCTAGAGAACATTACACACCGAATTTGTGTAGACAAGATTCACGCCTAATAATGATGCCCAGAAGGGAACACCACCATATTTTTTTTTTCTTTTTGGGTGAATCTGCTACGTAGGGAATTTTTAAAGCTACTTTTCCATGAGGTTATTTATAATTAAATCTTTAGATATAATAGTAAAAATATCATCTACATATCGAAATCATTGCACAAGTATGTGAATAATCTTTGGAATATCAAACTGAAAAGAGCTCCATATATAAATTTAAGCGATCCAGAGATAAAAGGGCAACCTTTCCTCTCGTTCTTGATTATAAAGGCTGTAAAAAATATTTGTTCACTTGTAGTTACTGGAGAATTATGGTTTCATTTATTTCACATTTACGGCCGTAATTTTAAGGGCTCTTGTCTTTACTCAGAATTGGCGGTCAGTAAAAATGTAACACAGCAACTTAGGAACAAAAGAACAAACACCTCAACAAAAGTTACAATATTTATTTATACAAAAGAAAGTATAATGGTTGGTAAGATAATAAAATTTAATATATATATCCAGGAAAAACCAACCTTAAGTTCTTAAAAAGATCACCTACAGGTAAATTAAACCCTTAACCAAGAAATAGTAAATTTTAAATATCATAACTTTGGGTAGGTACCTTCCAAATCACTGGCCAGATAAAGCTAACCTATGCAACTAAGTTAGGCAGAAGGAAGCAAGAGAAAATAAATGGGGAAACTTAATATTATTTCTACCTAACACATACAAACTAACTTACACTCAAAAACTAAGTAACTAGAAGATATGTTATAATAATAATTTAGAAACCTCCAGTTAATAAAAAATAGAAAATGAAAATTAATAATCTTACAAGTTCAAAACAAGAAATAATAACGAGAGACTTGCCAGAACATCTCATCAGGCCATACGAGCTCCAGTAGACTGTACTGCAAACAGGAGCGTGCAAATCTACAGATGCACAGCGATCCACGATCGTCTTAATTGTTATAAAAAAGTCTCTTACCTGTAGAAAGCCGCCCTACTTGTCTCCACAAGTTCCAAGAACTCACTGACGCTGATGAATGGATCAAACTGCTCCAGCTGCAATGCCTGTAGGGAACCAAAAGTACCTCAGGGACTCCGAGGGT
This sequence comes from Macrobrachium nipponense, assembly GCF_015104395.2. Classification (NCBI taxonomy): domain Eukaryota; kingdom Metazoa; phylum Arthropoda; class Malacostraca; order Decapoda; family Palaemonidae; genus Macrobrachium; species Macrobrachium nipponense. The sequence goes on from NC_061096.1 coordinate 14,476,048, forward strand.
GGTAGCCTCCGAGAATCCGGGACGTCAACGGATCTCGCACGCCACAAACTGCACCGTTCTATGTTGATACGGGCCAACTCGCTCGAATTCCTTTCGACTAACGAGGGAAGGGGCGTGACTGGCGAATGCCGCGGGTGACCAAACACCAGCGACCACACACAGGGCAGCGAAGGAGTAGATAAGCTGTGATCTAAATCTCCTTACAAAAATTGCAAAAGTGACCATAAATTAAGTGGCAAAGCGTCAGGCTATGAGGAGGAACTCGAACTATCTCTGTAACGAATCACCACCCTTACGACCAAGCCTTCCACTCGAGTCAACACAGCTCATAGGAGAAAAACAACGATCGTTAATAAGGCACTTCAGTAGTTCACTAATACCGGGGGAGAAGGTGGTAAACAAAACGCCTAAGAAAAACAAAACAAAACTGCAAAGTCATATTGACTCACTTACAGAGTTCATCAAACTAAGAAAGAGCTTAAATATATGAGAAACGATACTAGCTTGTTAATAAACTTAAACTAAAATAAGATCAAAAGGTTGGAACACAACTATTAACAGATTATAATTAACAAATTATAATGAAATTACTTTAATCTAATAACATTGTACACATTATTGTGGCTATGTCATCGTTTCATGTACTAGCCATCACTCAATTTCTAGCTGTTACTAAACTTTGACCATGGCCCATATATTTTTTTTTATCTTTTCTCTATCAGATTTCCTATCCTAAAGGGCTACTACCTTCCTCTTTTCCTATTCCTGGCTGCAAAGGGTCGATGTACTTCAATCCAAGGTATATAGAATCTCCCTTATTCTATATACCTTGCTTCAACCAATTCCTTTTTCCACTTTGCGTTCCTTTTAGAAATAGCTTTCTTTTATCCATTAGTTTCTTCAACGAATCTTTCTGCTGTCCCCTTCCCTCTCTAGTGCCTGGCCACGTCTTTTCCTTGTCAACGTATAATACCCCAGGGGTGTGGGGATGATGAGAAAATCGGAAAAGATTAAATAAAGGGTCTCTTGAGGCCTCCATCCTTCTTATCTCATAAATTTCTTGACTCTACTAAGATATAACTTTATCATAAGTCGGTAATAATACAAAAAAAGGGGGTAACATTACTGATTTTTCCATGCCTTCCAAACATGCATACATACATACGTAAATATAAACAACTGCTAGCGAGTGGGATCAAGGTATGTACCCCTAAAAAAAATAAAAAAATAAAATAAAAAAAATTAAAAACTCGCCTCTTGAACAACAATGACTTGTCCTCTCAAAAGGGGGCATCCAAACTTGGTGAATATTAAGATGAAAATATTCAAAGTACTGGGAAAGTAAAAAAAAAAATAAGTCAGAAAATAGCAGTTAGACGAAACGTGGAGATCTCCATACGAACTATTTCCGAAGTCATTACTTCCATTTGACAAATCATTATGATCCATAGTCGTTTGAATTATACCGCCATGGTCTCATGCAAGGGTTAGTATAGCTTGACCTTTTGAGGTAGGGGTTAATCCAGCGCTCGACTCTCTTCTTCTAATCGGGCAGTATCATCTTCTAAACTGAAGCAACTTTAAGATAGAAAACAAAGCTACACTGATATGGCACTGCTTCTGTAAATAAGAATATACGTTATTAAACTTTTCATTACATATTGCCATTTTAGTCTGTGCAAAAACTGTAGATGAAAAATTGGGAATTATCTAAAAGATGACAGGAAAGTACTGAAGATGAGTAAGACGTACTTATAAAAAAAAAATAATTCCATGATTAATTCTATTGCCGGACATAAGCCTTAAGACAATAAGACATTTAAAGGAAAAAATAACGGCAAGAGTGATTCAGGGTTAAATATAGAATAAACAACAATTTCGATGTATGTATCTACTATTTAATATTTCCCAAGTTCTGATTTTCTGGCCCTACCATCAAGAAATACTTCTTTCCACGATTAACAACTACCTCTGAAAAGCCTTTCTAGTCCTGGACAATTCGCCTGCTCATCCTCCAGGCCCAGTTGGAGATTCCTTTCATCCCGGCCATGGACCAGTAGGTCATATCTAATTTCAACAAAACTCTACATCAAAGAAATATTCCTTAACGCTTTGAAGTGACTTATGCCATGAGACCTGATCTTCTGGAAGAACCACTTCAGCCACCATTGCATAAGCCTCATAAAACTAAGGTTGGGGTATTTCTTTTCTCATAAACTCTGCCAGGAAAAATGCTGCGGCAGAAATGGACTTACCGGCCTTGAGGTTGAGCATATTGTGGAGGGAATTGCGTCTCTGACCATACCCACGGGTATGCTCGAAGTAGCTGATGATGATGATGATGATTTGGATGAGTTAGTGGATAAGCATGCTGCATAAAGCAGAGCTCACCACAGAAGAAGTACAGAGCCTCCAGAAGGAGCAGCAGCAGCAACAGACAGCAGCTGAGGAACTTTTGGACCCTTGTTCGCTAATGAAATAATGAGTACATTGGCAAAGGTGCAAGTTTCCTTGAGAAGTATTACCCTAACAGCTGTAACAAACTATGTCAAAAACCTGGTGAATGGAAATGCTATCTGTCACTTTAAGAAGAATTTAGAAAATGGCAAAAAAAAAGAAATGATACTGGTTTTTAGCGAGTCTCAAGAAGAAACCAACATAAAGACAGAGAAAAGATAAATAATCAATCCCAGACACACAGGTGCCTGTAGTTTATATGGAAGTGGACACCCCTCCCAGACAATAATACCTCTCCTCCTCTTCCACTTTCCTTATATCCTTCCACAGAGAGAGTAAAAAATCACAATGAGGAAAAATTACAGATAGAGAAAAAATTACAGATAAGAGAAAAAATTTACATTTTTTAGTTTATATTCTCTTTGCAATATCTGCAGGCTAGGCTTTATTTACATGTGGAATCAAAAGATTCCGTTATGAAACGAATGCAGGAGTATAGTGCACTTTTCAAAGAAAGAAAGTGGTATTAACTCAAGTGGAGTTCATGACTAAATTCTTACTGGAAATTCAAATAAACCACGCAACCCTCTAAATGCACCACTCACCAGAACCATAAAATCATTTAATAGATAGGTTTGCATTGTATTTATGAACACCGACTTCTCCTATAGCTTCTTCCGTACCTCTTAAGTTACTCGACATTGAAAAATTAATCTCTATCTGTTTCGACTGTATGGATGTTTTGGAAAAAAAGTTCTACAATTCTGTAGAAACTCCTAGTCCTCGAACTGAGAGGGTTTTTGTGTTTATCCGGAGGTTCTGTCATTTTCTCAAGAGTCCTTCAGCTCCACTCTTGGCGTTTCCTACATTCCGCGTTGAAAAAGTAAAAGTGGGCCTACAAGAACTTGTCCAAATAAGAGACAACCGGACATTATTTGCTTTTATCACTTAGTTCAACATTCACATTTTTTACATAATACACTTACATAAACAAATTTCAAAGCTTAGGGTATGTACATATGGACAGCCGGTGATTTCTTGAAAATTTGACGACTCCAAACTATGAAAATCTGTCAGAGCTGAAGAAATGGCGCACACAAATCTTCCCAACAAATGTAATGACACAATTAGTTCAAGAAAAAGGAAACCTTCTTACACTAAAGTGCAATTAATCTTAAGGAAACAGTTGCAAAAGGTTGGGTGAAGGGAATAATAGGTTCTGTGTAAAGATAAATGTGACAGAGAACTTAAAGAATTCAATGGACATAACATTTTCGACGGGAAAAATTCTCATTTAAGTTATGCATTCGTACCTGCATAGCTGTAATTCAGATATATTTGACTGGAGCTAATTTGTTACCCACACCATCGTATCATAGGGTTTTGGCAGTTATTGATTTTATAGCTCCTATACACGTGTGTGTGTATGTATATATATATAGATATTATATATATATATATATATATAATATTATTATATAATATATATATAATAACATATAATATATGATATATATATATATATATATATATATATATATATATATATATATATATATATATATATATATATATATATATATATATATGAATATATATATATTATATATATTAATTTATATAATATTGTGGGTATATATACACACATGCATACCTCCATACACACACGCGAGCGTATCCGCTTACAAATCAATACCTGCTTAAACCCTATGAAACTGAGGTTTGGAAAACAAATTAGCTCTAGTAAAATGTACCTGAATCACAGATACGCAGATATGAATGCTTAACTTGAATGAGGATTTCTTGCGTAGTGCAAAATGACGCCCTCACTGGAACCCTTCACGTAATGGTAAGAATCCTGTCACAGTAGGTGAGAGCTTCTTTCATTAATTTTCCGCACGTAATGGATGCAGACTTCTAATGATACGCATATCTGAATAAAGTCAGAGAAAGAAAATCGAGGATGCAAGTAGTTATTATTTCGGTTACCAAAAACTGATACGTCAGGTAAAAGCAAAATGAAGACTATAAGTCAACGTCAACTTAAAAAAGGAATAACCGTAGAAGTGCCATGATACGACAGTGCATTTGGGTTAGACAGATACATGACCAATTCAACATAATGAGGGAGCGTATCCTTGGTAGAACTCCAACTGCGATAAGTCCAGTGCTGCCACAGAAGGGGAAAGCACTTCGTTTATTTCCCGCTAGGATATAGACTTGAAGTGATAAGAGTATACTGAAAAATTTACAGGAACCCTGCTGAAGATAAGAGGTTATTAAGACTACTGCGGTATATATGCAACAAACGAGTATATTTAAGAACAATATATCTTCTTTTTCCTCTCATCATATCCGTCTTTTCTGCCCCGCAGGAGCTATGGGAATCGACTGCTTCAAATGTGTATCGGTGAATGGAGACAACCCTAGTTGCGAGGATCCTTTCAACAACAATTATACCGTGGGAATGCTAGAGAGTCCTTGCATGGCCGGCAGGAAAGGCCGTGAAGGACTCTTCCCGGCCTCGGCATGCATCAAACTGGCCGGCATTTATGGTAAGCTCGGCGTACCGTCACTCCCTTTTGCTAGAATATTCATATATCTACTTAAATCTATACCCCTGCCACCAGTAACTGACATTTTCTAAAAAAAAAATCATAGTTGTTGCTATGTGATTTTGGTCTCAATGTACTTTTTTTCTCAATATTCCCTTTTTCTGGCAAATGGCCTTTTACATTCAATATTTGTGATAACTGACTTAAATGGGGTGCGCATATGTTTCTAATATATCAGGCCTGTGTAAGTTATTTCTGAAGGATGGGCCAATTGCTTAACGCCAGAGAGAGAGAGAGAGAGAGAGAGAGAGAGAGAGAGAGAGAGAGAGAGAGAGAGATACAAAATTCCATGATACACATCGATTTCCTGTGAAGTAAAAATCCACAACCAATAAAACTGAATGCAATTTATCTTAGGAAAGGCAAGTCGTTAAATCCCTCTGTAACAAAGTCAACGCAAAGGTTCTGAATAAATACATACATTATGAAATAATACAATATAAAATGTAAAACAAAATTATATCAATTTACGATCATCCGCACATTCCATTCTGTGAATATCTTTAAAAGCATAGTAAAAACACAAATAGACATTTCAGCTGGGATTCATACCTTTACAGTCACTAAATGTATTCTTCATGTTTTCATCAATTTCCTTTCTAATAGTCCAGTTTCACTGAGAAACATATAAGCCACCAATATTTTTTCTTTGTCGTGTAACTTTCCTTTTCTACACAAACATTTAAGTGACAAAACAAAGTTTCACATGCAAACCGGATACTGTTTTTCATCTTTAATTAAGATACACTTGAGCTTTGCACGTGTAAAGTAAAGTACTGTCTAGGAGGTGTTTATGTAAACCGTCCTCCAAAACACAATCCCGTGTTGAGTAAAGGCATTAATTTGTAATGTAGGAATTCCTCAAAATCATGTTGAGATCGCACAAACACCCGGGGGAATAATCTATAGGAGTTGGAAACTTTGCTTAATAATTTCTTATCATTTTTTAATTACTCTATATTTAGTGTATAACTGTTAATTATTTGACAAATGACTTATTAGAGATTCTGATCATTTTACTGTGCAAGACAAAATATGCAAACTCGATATGAAGTTCAAATTCCCATTAGCATGGGTCTTTTTATACTGCCCGTCCTTTAATCCATTACCATTCATTACCCTGTGGTACTACTAAGAATGCTTGAAAGGATTGACTGATTGAGTGATACTATAATAATCTAGCATCGCGATTGAAAGAATGAAGATATAAGTCACTGAGAGACGTTACTAGCCTTCTTTCGTTCAATGGAGGTGTCACCAGCAAGAGAAAATCTAATTATTTACTTGCCGCCTTTAATAATGGATTTTATAAGTTCTATATACCTTATTGTGGTTAGATGTGTACTCAATACTTTAGGCATCAAATGCAATTAGCAGTCAAAAGCAAGAGCAAGTCATGTTAAACAGCTACTTTGTCTTGAGCAGTTTGTAAGTTAGAAGTTCCATATCTTTTTCGACTAACAAAAATGTGGATGGTGACTTACCGTATGTTTCAGTTGGTGTATATATATATACTGCATATATATACTAAATTAACTCTGGCTTCAGAATGGCAAATAAAAGATGGCTTTATTAGATTAAATCTACAACAATACCCAGTGTTTAGACCTTACCATAACATAGTAGCTTAACTAATTAGCTTATGGATCCCAGCATTTATTTACGCGACTCAACATCTCGTTACAAATGGCTTCTGGGTTGTAAGACTGATATAATAATCTACTGCCTATAACTGAAAATATATCTTAATTTGTGCAGTCTTTCGTGATTTCAAGACATATTACGATGAAGTTAACAAACGCCACAGAATTCCGTGACACCTGAGGCAAAACATTTCATCCAATACAGCTATAAAATCAAAGCCCATGAAACTACTTTACAGCGATGAAGGTTAGCTGGAAAAATGAATCCTGGGTTGACACTTCTCTACCCAAACATCTACTATGATTTTGGTAAACTAAGAAGTTTTTATAAGTCAAAAATGTAATATACTGCTGTCTTTAGATTTCCGCTTCAATTTATTTCAATGAAAAGAAAAAAAAGAGAAGGAAAAGCGTTTTAAGAGTACGAACTCCATCTATCATTTTCTGACTAACATGGCTCATATCCTAAAACAGACTCAACACAGTACTGCATTATAGTCAAAATTAAATCCAAGACAAATAAACAATGAAGAATCTTCAATCATGTAAAATACCAAGAGGAACCATAAACAGCAAAATAAATCAGGTAATTGTACTTGAAAATATTCCAAGACAGGCACAACATACTAAGGAAGCAATTAATATGAACTCAGTTTTATACTCCAGTATTTTTTACCTTCTGGCTGGAAAAACTCACTAATGCGACAGAACAACATTTATTGCCCTGCATTTTGACAATGGTTTTCACCGTATATATACGTGTATATATAATCATATAAATATACTGACACAAACATAGTATAGATATAGAATATATATAGAGATGATATCTATATATACTAAAACACAAACATATATATATATATATAATATTATATAATATATTATATTATATATATTATATTATATATATCTCTATCTCTATCTCTATCTCTATCTCTATCTATCTATCTATCTATCTATCTATCTATCTATCTATACTATCTATCTATCTATCTATATATATTATTCTATTATAATATATATATATATATACACACACACACACACACACACACACATGTATATATATTATAATATAATATATATATATATATATACAAGTGGTACCTCGAGATACGAAATTAATCCCTTCCGAGGCGGCTTTTGTATCATGAGCTTTTCGTATCTTGAACCGCATTTTACATGTAAAATGGCTAATCCGTTCCAAGCCCTACAAAAACACCCCAGTAAATTTCATAATAAAGCTAAATTGACCTATAAACAATGAAATACTACAACAATTTGGACCATTCAATACCTAACTTAATACGTACTAGTACTAATATGTATGTACCTGTAAATAAAGTGTATTAGTGTACATGGTATACAAGAAATACTGTACGTACATACGTATGTAGGTAGTAAAATGTGGAACCTTACCTTTCGAGTGAGGCTCTCTCCGAAAGTGGCGACAGAGGAGGAGGACAAACGGCAGAAAACTTCTTATAGTACGTACACTTAACTTTACGAAACACATTAAAAAATGTCAGGAAAAATAAACCAAACTTTATGAAACACATTAACAAAACTGTAACACTTAACTTTACAAAAAACTTAAAATTAAATTTGTTGTCTTTTTTTTATTTTTACAATTTTTTTTACTTTTTTATACTTTAAATTTTTTTTTTTTATACAAAATTTCAATTTCTTCACCACTTTCAATTTTCTGTTTTTTCATAGTATCAATTGGATCTTCCTTTTTGCTTACTCCTGCTAGTACTAAAGGCCTCTTTAAAAAATAACTATCCAAGGAAGATTGCTTCTGTCTGCTTTTCAAAATGCTCCTGAAACGACTCAGGCAAACGTCATCAAATTGTGCAAGCATACGACCTGTGTAAGCCTTTTTGGGGTGTCTCTTTTCTACAAATGATTGCACCTTATGAAAAGCAGCTAGAGCATCCTCCTCCTCGCCGCTGCTAGAGAACTGTTCTTGAACGATGTTATGTTGCATGGCCTCCAACTCCTTCAGGTCATCCGTCGTAAGCTCCTCATGGTGCTCCTCGAAAAGGTCATTGATGTCGTCCTCGTCGACGACCAGCCCCATGGACTTCCCGAGTGCAACGATCTCGTCAAGATCTGGTTGCGAAACAGTTTCAGGATTGTCAACTGTTTCTGAATCTGCAGCACCAGCTTCACCCACGTCGAATCCCTCGAAGTCTCGGGCGGATATGGCATCAGGCCAGAGTTTCCTCCATGAAGAATTCAAGGTTTGCCTCGAAACCTCCTGCCAAGCTTGGTCGATGAGTCGGATGTATATCACAACATCGAAATGCTCCTTCCAAAATTCACGCAAGGTGAGGTTTGTGGTATCGGTGATGTCGAAACATCTCTTGAAAAGATGTTCCGTATACAGCTTCTTGAAGTTCGATATCACTTGCTGGTCCATGGGCTGGAGGAGATGGGTGGTGTTAGGCGGAAGATAAAGAACCTTGACAAACGAATACTCCACTAGAATATCTTCCTCGAGGCCAGGAAGGTGAGCAGGGGCATTGTCCAACAACAGCAGACATTTCAGAGGGAGGTGCTTCTCTTCCAAGAATTTCTTCACTGTTGGGCCGAAACACAAATTTACCCACTCCATGAACAAAAGTCTCGTTACCCAGGCTTTCGCGTTAGCCCTCCACATCAGTGGAAGCTTCTCCTTAAGCACTTTGTGGGCCTTGAAGGCTCGAGGAGTCTCCGAATGATACAAAAGTAGGGGCTTCACCTTGCAATCCCCACTGGCGTTCGAACAAAGTGCGAGCGTAAGCCTGTCTTTCATAGGCTTATGCCCGGGTAGCTTCTTCTTTTCCTCCGTGATGTACGTCCGACGAGGCATTTTTTTCCAAAAAAGGCCAGTCTCATCGCAGTTGAAGACTTGCTGAAAACTGTAGCCTTCCTTGATTGTCATCTCGTCGAACATCTTAATAAAGGCTTCGGTCGCTTTCGTGTCCGAGCTGGCCGTCTTCTCATGCCGCACCACCGAATGGATGCCAGTCCGTTTACAGAATTTTTCGAACCAACCATGAGCAGCCTTGAAGTCTGGGGTTGGAGTCGATGTCCCTTCTCCTCCGTCGTCTTCGGCCTGGGCAATCAAATCGCCGAAAATAGCGCTGGCCTTGTGGCAGATTGCCGTCTCCGTTATTGTATCGCCAGTGATTTCTTTGTCTTTTATCCAGACAAGAGTCACGCCCTTGGAAGGTGTAGCTGCTTTAATGGCATCCTTCTGCTTAAGGATGGTGCCTATTGTCGATGGATTTCGGCCGTATTCCTTGGCGATCACACTCAATTGCATGCCAGCTTCATACTTTTTAATTATCTCCATCTTTGTCTCCAATGAAAGCATCCTCTTCTTTCCTACTTCAACTTTCTTGGGACCCATGATTACGTATATACTGTACGTAATTAAGTTATGTAGTATGTATACGTATGAAGTAAAGTTCTCACACAACACGATAAAGTAGTACTACATTGAAATCACTAACGAATTTACTTTAATAAACGAAATCGTAGAGAACGAACGAATTCCGCGTGCTTACGATACCGATGATGCTGGGAAGTGGCCGAAAAAGCACGTCACTACATCGAACACGATGGGAGAGATGCTGACCAATAGGAGAGCAGGATCTTATGGCAGTGACTAGCATCAGGAACCAATGGGAGAGTGGGAGGATGGTGGCGAGTCTACTCAGTTGGCGGTGCGTGAGTTTTAAAATTGTTATCGGTGGTCCGGGCGAATCTCGGACTTTACAGTAACTACCTTTCGTATCTTGAACAATTTTCGTATGTAGAACCACAAAATCTTTGCCTTTGCTTTCATATCTCGAGTTTTTCGTAAGTTGAGCCTTTTGTATGTCGAGGTACCACTGTATATATAAAGGTATAAGCCACGAAGGAAAAATAAACAATGGAGTTTCTGCAAGATCTTTCAACTCGACGTCCTTTACTCAGCACGTTGAGTCGAAGGATCTTGCAGAAACTCCTTTGTCTATTTTTCCTTCATGGCTTATACCTTATTTATGGATTTATCATGTTCCAAACTTTTGTGATTCAGTTATACTATATATATGTATGATATATATATATATATATATATATATATATTTATATATATATATATATATATATATATATATATATATATATATATATATATCTATATATGTATAGTAGATATATATATATATATTATATATATATATATATATATATATATATATATCTAATATGATATACATATAGATATATTAGATATATATATATATATATATATATATATATATATATATATATATATATATATATATATCTATATATGTATATACATATATAGATATATATATATATATATATATATATATATATATATATATATATATATATCTATATAATATATATAGATATGATATATATATATATATATATATATATATATATCTATCTATATGTATATATATATATACATATATAGTTATATATATATATATATATATATATATATATATATATATATATATATATATATATATATATATATGCATTCATACAATTACAACCAGATTCGCTGAACAGCAACACCAATATGCAGAAAACATGCCTCGCTGTCGAACTTCTCAGAGGACCTTTATTCCTCACACAGTTGGACTGTGAACAGCCTACCTGAGAATGTATTTCAATATTTTATTTGCATCATTTATTTATTTATTTATTTGTTAATTTAACTGATCTCCTCTTTCTGTATTTCCCTTTACCTTCTGTTACTTTTTTCGAAATTAAAATGGCACCTGGTATATATAGTAGATTCACATCAACCGTGCACTTGACGGCTAGGCCTGTCCATTACGACGCTCCTGATTGGCTGCTGATAAGCCAATCACAGGGCTGGAAACTCTCAGTCTCTCTCGAAATTTCACATGGGTAGGATCTAGGTTCCACATCACCTGAGGTATACGTCTTTCAGGAGAGGTGGAACATACATCCTGTGCTTGGCTTATCAACAGACAATCAGGAGCGTCGTAAGAGACTGGCCTAGACATCAAATGCACGGTTGACCTGAGTCTACGATAACTAGGCTGTTTATCAGCAATGGAATGAAGAAAGAAAGCTTGACGATTAGGAATCTGAAGGCAAAATTTAGTTATAAAAAAAAAAAAAAAAACCTTGCTTAGTTGAATGTGGTATGCTTATTTCCAGTGGGCTGGAGAAAACAACTGAAAAAAGCTTTACAAAATCTTAGTGATGAACAAACAGGTTTCAGAAAAAGGCAGGAGTTGCAACTGTCACACGACTGTGTTAAGCCATATTATTTTACAATAATGTACGGAATTTAAAATCCCTTCTAGTGGTCACATTTGATTACACGAAAACATTTGGCATCTTCCACAGACCAACACTATGGAATTAGATGCAAAGTTAAAAGTTGATGGGAATCAGGTCACATGAATTTGATGTTACTGGTGGGGTGCTACAAAAAAAAAAACTATATTAATTAGTCCTTAGACCTCCTAGGTTTCAAAAAAAAAAGTGGTTGGAGATGGAAAAGGCTTAGAATAAAGTACGATAGACACCTGGCAGACTTAGAACATGAAGATGCCGTTGTTTTAACCAGCAAAACAACGCAAATTTTACAGTTTCATAGACTGCATAATTTATTCGCAGATAGGGACTCAAAATAAATCTAAGAAACAGAAGTAATGAGACAGAGTATGCCCAGAAGGGATGAAATAACAACGGATAGAGTATGGATGAATGAGGCTGAATTTTCAAACAGCTGGGAACAGCAATATGCAGTACGGATTCTCATGGGTTGGAATTACATGAAAGGCTAAAAATACCAAAATATAAAACAGGCTTGCTGAATAAGATTGCCTATAAAAGTGGGATCAGATGTAAGTCTACTACAATCTGTATTGCTATACAGACATACTTCATGAAAAACTATCCCTAAACGAGTTCAAATAATTGTCAATTTGCAAATAGAGTTTTAAGAAGAATATTAAGAGTCAGATGGCTGGATTAATTAGAATGATACCGCTTGTCGTGGATTGCCACTCAAATGTCGCGGGTTCGCGTCTCCCCAAGGGCAATGAAAAATCACTGGGTCTGTATCATGATCAGTTATTGCTGCAGTGTGGGGTCGGCAGTGGGAGGTTGAAAGTAACATTCTTTGGAAGCTTGAATTTCAAGTCAGTGGCCCTTGTGCGCTTGTTCATTGTGAATAGGTTTCAACTACTGAAATACAATAACAATAATAATTATACTACTACTAATAAGAATAACAATCATAATAATAAGGGAAATTTCGGGAGTTCTATTTGTACATGAGATAGCGACGAGAGGGAGAGGAGTTGGATATGTCTTCAGGGATAGTAGTAGTACAAGATACCATCAACCGAGCTACTGCGAGCGCCAGAGGGGTTGGAAGACCCTCACCTACTTGAATGAGAAGGAGGACTGGAAATGAATGGAGATGCCTGGAAAATGAAGAGAACAGGAAAGAAACGAGTGGTAAAATTTCACAGACTCTCCTGGTGTCACGAGGTGTTAGAGGTGATGATGTTGACGAATATGTAGGTTATGAATTTACACAATTATAACATACACACGGAGACATATTTTGGGGCCGAGTTTTTATCTTTCACAATTTATGTTGCAGGCAATCGCCTTTGTGTCACGGACTTATTTCATGCAGATATTTTCATATTTCCTTATTTCTGTTGTTAATTCTTAATACTTCTTCAAAGTTCTGGAAAAGTAGACAGAGAGTCGTAGTGTGTTTTCCATTTACTTAAAATTACTACGGACGGTTTCGCCTCCATCTCAGACTTCTTCAAGCAGAACTAATACATTGAGATTCTCTCTTTCTGTTTATATGCCAAGCCATCGGCTGTAAGCGGGTTATGGGAGTTGCTAAAGTTTCTATTTGCAATGTTTAATTTACAGTACATTAGATTGGTTAGTAGTTAACATATTTACATGATGTGTTATTATAAAGTATATGATGTTATCAGCATTGGTTTGACGTTCTTCTTATGTTCCTTACGAAATTATCGATTTCTTCGGTGGTGGGATTACAAGGAGTTACAAGGATTAGGATGTCTCAAAGACTTGTTAGTCCATCCGAGGAGACATCGTGCGCTCACTTAGGTATCTGTAGTAGCAGGTTTTACTGTGCAATCACAGTGTCCTAATGATTTTGTCTAGCTTTCTTTTAAACTCTTCTACACTGATGATAAGGGTGTGTCGCTCTTCTCCGAGGGTGACCTTGACCCTGGTTTCTGGACCGTGAAGAGGGTAAACTTTCGCCTTCCAGCTGTGCGTTTAAGCTAGGCTTATTTTTTGGCTATGCATACTGCTTCTGTGTTTGTTAAGTCCCGATATGAGTTGCATCTGTATCTTATTTTAGTACTGTCTATCAAGTCTTGTAGCAATGGTTTCTTGTCGTGTTTGTCTGTATAGTGTTGGAAGGTGGCTCCTGCGTTTGTGCGCGCCGGCAATCTCCGCCTGAGGGTAGTGGATGTTCTACCAGTCATTTTCTCTGGAAGGACAACATTCCTCCTCAGGGCAAATAAATTCTTAATGTACATCGGTATTCATCTTGGGTGTGGGCGTGCAGGTGCTATTTCTCATTACCAGTGCTGCCAGTCAGCAGGGTTTGCAGTTTACCCGTATGTTGGTGTCGGCATAAGGGGCTCGTGGTTTGACGTTCTGTCCTAATAATCTTCTTGATAATGTTGTCATCGTCACATCAAGCACTTCCGTCCGACCAAGGAAATGTGCAAACTGTCTAGACCACAGTATGACGCTGCGGGAGCCATACAACAGAGGAAGCTTTTATCAGAAACGAAAAACGCCTATCGGAACAAATAAACATGAAAAGAAAATATGACACGAATCCCCTGCACCTGTTTCCCTCCCAGATGCCAAAAAACTTAGAACCTAATTAAGCCTGTTCCCGGTTTGTTTCTTTGGTCGTCATTTCCACAAGGATGCGTCTATGAAGAACACCTGGTCATTTCTCATACATACATACACACACACACACACACACACACACATATACACAGAAAACGAACTGGGTCTTCGACAAGATTACGTCATCGTCTCTGAAGACGTTGATCAAATTCATGCGATTCATGTCAGATTAAAATATCAATTGATTATTCTGGACGACGAAACCACGAGAAAAATATCTGAAAAATAATCTTCAAACCGTTAAAACTTTGAGAAAGATCGAAAACAAGAACAGACGAGAAAGGGGGACAAAAACATAATAGTATATGCAGTTGGATAAAACCAAATAAAAGAATTACCTTTTAAACGAGATATTACCTAGACATTAATCATGCGAACATAAGGTGATTTGTAACTGCTAGACAAGTAAAAATCACAAGTCAACATTGCAGATAATACGAATAATTCTCAACCATCAATGATATTTCACGAAAATATATATATCAGGACCAGATTCACCCTTAATGTTATATGATGCTCACATTGAATGGATTTCCTGAAGGGATTAAAGGAGAAAAAACGAGGGGAAATTGTTTAATGAAAGAGATAAGGAAAAGGATGCGCTGTAAAACGACAGGGGACTCGAGAATCTACACGACTCCTTCCTTTCACATGAGAAGGGAGAAAGGGAAATAGGATTTTCTTTTTTGCTGGGGGAGGAGGGGTGGTGGTGGTGAAGGAGGGTAAAGAGAGTGATGGGTTGGTGAGATTGGTACCTTCCAGTACAGTATGCAAGACTGCAACGGAAAAAAAATGCCAAACTGTTCATATGAAAACGAGGTTGATAGACGTTCAAAGAAAAAAAAGTGGAGCGATGCATAAACCGCCCGACCACAAGCAATCTGGAAAACAACATGATAAGAGAGAAGGAGAGAGAGAAGGAGAAAACACAACAACAAGGAAAACAACACCAAAACTCTTTCTTTTTACTTACCTTCCGCGTGAGGGCGACCTGGCCAAGGCCCAAAATATCGTCGAGTGGTTGTCAGATTTTGGACACTTTCTCTCAAAAAGATATTTAGAGCCCGAAGACCTCCCTCCGCGCTTACCTGGAAAGTGGTGGAAAAAGATATAAGGTTAATGGTAACAACAAGAAAAAGGTAAACATTTTTTACTAAAATATTTTAATTGGAACGAAGTTTATATGATTCGTAGTGATCCAAGAAACTTACCCCAAACTCATTAATTATTTAATCATTGCCTTCTTAGTCCTATTATTCCGACGAAAAAAAAGGATGCACAGAAATGAAGAACCTAATTATGAAGAAGAACCGCAACATCTTGAATAATAATTACAAAGTTTAACCTGCGATAATTAACCCGGGATACAGATAATCACACCATGTATATGTGTCAGTGCGTGAATGTGCCAGTGACTATGAAAGAGAAAAAGATACGGAATATTTGGATTTCAAAGCCTTTTAAATACATTACTAATTAATCAAAACTTCCAGTATTCTAACTCATGATGCGCACACAGGTTTACCGAACAAGCTTAAAATAACAAGTGTATGTAAAATTTTTCATCAGTAAGCTATTCTACCTTATTGCGAATGCTCCAAACCTTTCGTTTTATTATTGGAGCTATTAAAGACCAGCTTATAACAGGACACTCAGAACACACTAGTTTATTGTTCGGATGCGCTTTTGAGACAGTATGTAGACAGAAACGCTATTACAACTGTAGGCCATAGGTGACTAGTGCCATGTGCTGGTGATAATGAGGGTGCTCCGTGACTGGTTGACAAACTTGCTGGTTAACCTTATAAAGCCACCCACTCATAAGGACAAAGGAAACAGAATGCCTGTGTGGAAAGGCAACTGCTAATGCGCCATTCAGACAATTGACAGCATGTTGGAATTGGTAAATCTGTAGGACAGCTGGATATTAACAAAAATACATAGCCATTCCATACCTGTTCTTGGATGGTCACCAAAGAAGTTGTAACATTTTTTTCGTAGAAAATGAGACATTTCTGAGAGTGGAAGTTTATCTCCTTTCTCAAGAACCTGTACTTACATGGACTCCGGTTAAGGTGCTGATATGGTAATAAAGCAAAGAAGAGTGAATAATCTCAAATTAAATTATTACTGAAAATATTATGTTTTGACATAAAAATGCATGACGTTCCACACCACCACCACTAAGCACTTGTTCATGGTTACTGAGCGGCAAGGAGTGGTTGGAAAAAAAAAAGTGTACATACATCTTACTTACAATAGATATGATATACAAATTAACATGGAAGACATTATGGCAAAGAATGGCACAAACAAAAATATACATATGTAGTGCCTAAATATTATATGTATAAAAACGCTGTATACATGGAACCAAAGAATGGCAGCAAACATGCATATGCATAAAAACGCTATACATGGAACAAAAGAATGGCAGCAAACATGAATATGTATTAAACGAAATATTAATATATACATTTTACACGGATTTTGTTTGAATTATATACACTTATCACACTGAATGGTTGGTCAGTCATACATTTTTCACGGACTGGGTGATGGCTGCGCTGATCACCCTTTATTATAGGCTGGTTATATTCAGTTGTCAGATTTGCCATACGAACCTGAAAGGGTATAGGTGTGTGTGTGTGTGTGTGTGTGTGTGTGTGTGTGTGTGTGTGTGTAATGGAATATATAGGAACAGAATATAAAACTTAGGCCAAAGGCCAAGCACTGGGACCTGTGAGGTTATTCAGTGCTGCAAGGAAAAATGAGAGTAGAAAGGTTTGAAAGCATAACAGGAGGAAAACCTGGTAGTTGCACTATGAAACAATTGATAGAAGAGGGTGGTAAGTAAGAAGGAAGAAAGAGAACATGAACGGAGGTACAGTAAAAGGAATGAAAGGGGGTGCAGCTAGGGGGCCAAAGGGAAGCTGCAAAGATCCTTAAGTAATACCTACAATGCACTACATGAGGTGCACTGACGATAATAACCCCACTACGGGGTGTTCGTGTGTGTGTATGTGGGGGAGGGGCGGTTTTGTCATCATCTTCCAGGTAAACCTGTAGTTGGATACGCACTCCTTGTGTCTGTGAAGCAGTATACCGAGTGTTTTTTCCTTGTGTCTGTGAAGCAGTATACAGAGTGTTTTTTCCTTGTGACTGTGAAGCAGTATACAGAATGTTTTTTCCTTGTGACTGTGAAGCAGTATACAGAAGGTTTTTTCCTTGTGACTGTGAAGCAGTATACAGATGTTTTTTCCTTGTGACTGTGAAGCAGTATACAGAATGTTTTTTCCTTGTGACTGTGAAGCAGTATACAGAATGTTTTTTCCTTGTGACTGTGAAGCAGTATACAGAATGTTTTTTCCTTGTGACTGTGAAGCAGTATACAGAAGGTTTTTTCCTTGTGACTGTGAAGCAGTATACAGAAGGTTTTTTCCTTGTGACTGTGAAGCAGTATACCGAGTGTTTTTTCTTGACATCTGATGACTAGGTATGGTTCCCTTGGGATGGGTGTTTATTCCTGGACACCTTCCTGTTCTGTTTCGTGCAGTTGCCCGTGTGCAACATAAGCTCATTCAATGTCACTATGGTTATCCCTACGCTCGCACATAGATTGGCTGGTGGCTGTGAGGACAGGGAGCCTTATTTTCAGGATGGGAACGGGAATACGGATATGAGTCAGAAAACTGCGCCGCCAAATCTCCCTGATGAGGTTGATCTTCTGTGGCTTCCCACCAGAGTTAAGTTCTCACAGTGTGAGGAGGAATTACAGCTCAACCTAGGAAACTTCATGTGTGTCCTGTAGTGAAGCGTTGACGGGAATGAGAACTTGTCTAGCACAAGTATGAGGTGACAAGAAGGACTCATGCTCGTCCCGAGATGTCCGCGCTGATTTTCCCAGCACTGAGGCGTTAAAAGAATGAGAACTTGTCTCGCAGGAAAGGAAGCACGGATAACTCTTGTGATCAGAGGTAATGGAGTTTTCTTACCTTGTATGCCCAGCCAGTGAGCAATGCTAGAGGAGGAGTCTGCACTTGTTGAAAGAAATTGTACACCTTGTTTGCAGAACATAAGACATTTCCGAGGTGGAATTTGATCTCGTTTTCATGAATCACACGAATAGTTCAGTCATCAAAAAGGGCGGCCAGACGGAGGTGTACTTTATCTACACAAGACTTCATCTGACAACATCTTTAGTCAGTTAGTCACCAGGATTTGGAGTGAGAACTAAGATTTGTATCTACCACGCTACAAAACAATCTCTTTTTAACACTCAAGAGAGAGATAGACAGAACTTACATTATAAAACGGCAAACTTTGCTACTCTAATCAGTTAGTTCAAGAACAAGACTAAAAAGTAAATAAAATGCTTATTTGAAAACAATAGAGGTAAGGACACGAGTCAAGTCGAATAAGGTTATCGATTAACAAAAGATACTACAGACCTTATGCTCAATGGTACCTAGAAAACCCGGAATGGAGATGTAACAGCACCAACTACAGCAAGAGATCTGCCTTAAAAAAAAAAAAAAAAAAAAAAAAATTGACTGCCAGTGATTTTGTCATTCCTGGATAAAACCATATGCTCCCCCAAGAAGGAAATAGTAAGCTTAACTGTATTATTAAAGTCAGACTGACAATTATGCACATACATCTATGAGATTGCATATGAGGATAATTAGCATTAACTTAAACCTTAAAATATACATTAGTAATAAACGCGAACAAAAATAGTATAAAAAATTCACTGAGTTCCATCTAAGACTATTCAACAGTAAGTTTTCTTCAAATTCTCTGAACGATATCGCAAAATTGAGACTACTCACTGAACAGAGACATAATCCAAAACTGCTGATCGTTTCCAGTGAACATTCAATCACTTAGTTGTGACAGACGTATATATAATTCATTCAGTAACTCGCATTTAAATTTAATTAGCAGAAATTTCAATTCTGTTTATTTGAGTCTAGTTCATTTTTCGTTAACAATCGTTTTATCAACACAAACTGCAGAATCATACACAAATTATGTGATCATGGAAGAACACGCCCCTTTCCCCTTTGATATTTGAAAGGCTCCGCAAATAAAATCATGTTCTTTAAGTTGTATTTTATACCTACCAAATCGATTAAGACCAACAGCTTTAAACAAAATAATACAGATTTACTTATTAGGCGTTAATTTCAGAATAAATGTTTTAGGACGCAATAAAAAAAACCCTCAAAGTAGAACTGTTTAATATACGACGTTATTAGAACCTATCATTTACGAGTTAAAGATCTTTTGTTTAAACTAAAAGATATGTGACCCTCGGTACGTACGATAAATAAAAGATAGTTGGGAAAAACTCTCTATCGCGAGAGTATGTATATATAATGTTCTAAAGGGTCCACAATAATAAACAGTGTAGTGAGTCCGTGTATAATTTTTAAAACTTTACAAAAAGCTTTCGAACCCTTCCCGGGTTCATCTTCAGTCCAAATGAACAAGTCGTTGAAGATCGTTGACACCGGTCGTTAGCTCATTTATGGACCAGGTGATGAAGAAAGAGGGCAGTTAACTGCAACTAGGTGATTTCCTCTCCCCTATGCAATTCTGTTGGATCTCCGCAATGGTTGTTGCAGCGTTACAGGAAGTCCTTCATCCGAGGGCGTAGATTGGGCACCGTAATCAGACTCCCCTGGGGCAGCGGTTACCTGGACATGTCACCAATTTGTTCATTTGGACTGAAGATGAACCCAGGGAGTTCGAAAGCTTTTTGTAAAGTTTTAAAAATTATACACGAACTCGCTACACTGTTTATTATTGTGGACCCTTTAGAACAAAATAAAGATCATTAGAAACTTGGTGTAAAAAAAAAAAAAGGGCCGATTCCAAGTTCAGCCAAGCCTCATCTTTGGTAAATTTTGACAATAACATTAATCCCTTCTCAGTACGACCTAATCGATAAGATCTGGTTGATTTAGAGGTTCATGTTAGTTTGCGGAATGAACAATTAATATTATGTATACAATACATACTTTAACATTAGTATCCATACATTTCAATGCTTAACAGATTCACAAAATACTCCATCATACCATACATTATCGTCAATGAATTACAAGATTCATAAAGTAAAAGGAAAACCAACCATCAGTTAACACCATTGCAAAACGCATTACTAAAACCTAGTAACGAGAGAGAGAGAGAGAGAGAGAGAGAGAGAGAGAGAGAGAGAGAGAGAGAGAGAGAGAGAGAGAGAGAGAGAGAGAGAGAGCTCCTATCCCCCGTCCCCCACCGAGGGCTGGAACTCCCTGTCATTCCAGACGACAACGGACAAACCCTCATAATCCGGGACTGCACAGTGGATTCAGGTCTCTCACACTGGACACAGAGCTGGCCCGGATGTCTCACTGTGGGGCATTTGTCCTCTCGGGCAGGTAGGTATCCCATTTTTACACAAGGCTTGATAAGGAATTTACGGAAGGGGAAATATTTCGTTTCGGGAGTCAGTCCTTTTTTCTGTTTTTCCTGTAAGCAAAACATTATATTCTTTGTCCTTCTATCGGGTAACAATGAATGTTGAGGGATTATAAATTTTCCTTAAATTTGATAGTATTCGCCCATAATCTAGTTTTATAATTCAACAAGAAACTAACAGCGACTGTTACTTCCTGGAAGAAGATCACGAATTTAAAAATCCACTTCTAAGAAGCTTTCACACTATTCTCCATGAATAATATCAAATAATAAATAAAAGCTTGAGAATATCAACTTAAGGTTACAAATCTCAAGACCAACTCCCGATAGGAAGTTTTTCTCGCAAGTAATTCTATGAGCCTCAGGATCCCTCTGTGCTAGTTGGACTCTGCGTTACGTCTTCCATGATTCCAAAAGCGGCCTGTTGAACTTTATATCTCCGGTTATGTTTATATCAGTGTTGTGTTGCCCAGGTTCTTGCAAAGCCTACTGCCACTAATATTACTATTACAATCATTAGTCATGCTACTCTAGTTGGTGGAATATAGTAAGCATTGCGAGATTTATGAAGAAAGAGAGCATGACGCTAGGCTGAATGAGATGATATATAGTGTTATGTTCAATGTGTGTATTTCTAAATTCACAAATTAGTTACTTTTACCATTTACCATATGTGCAAAACCTAAGTATTAGTTATTGGCATTAAATGAGTTTGTACAGTAGGTCTGGATTATTAGTCGTGATTATGATGTGGTTCTCACGATTCTCAAGCCCAATAAAAGGACATTCATTTAAATGTAAGTTTCAATTCTATATCCAGTCTTACCTTACACTCATCTTTAAGCTCTGAAACTCCTTACTGTCTTCTTTGTTTCTGGAGCTCTACAATTGTCTTAGTTTTAAGAGAAGAATTATCATATGTATCAAGTCTTTTAACATCATTCTAGGGCTATTTTTACCTCTGGTTCTTATCCTTAAGGTAAAGAAGGTACACATTGTTAACTATTGCTTGGCAAAGAAAGAATAAAAAAAAAATTTCGAACATATGGTGACATCAACAAAGAAATTTTAGGTCCTTTCTGCACATCATGCCAGCTAAACGTACTGTGATCTTGCATTAGGTTTACTGATACAGTTTTCATCTAGTTTCAAGATATATTTCCAGTTGTTGTATAACAGAAATAAAATAACGATACTAGATATATGTATATGTTATATATATATATATATATATATATATATATTATATATATATAATATATACATATAAACTAGTGTTCTGGGCTATTCTATATGCCATACCCACATTAGGACTGAACTTTCTAATGTTTGTGAAAAGGGAAAACCAAAAGGCTTAACTATTCCCTGCCTACAAACATACCCCAAAGTCCCAGCCTAGGGGAGTGAACTCTATCCCACTGGACAATAACAACATATATTCAATTTATTCTGTCATTGTAACTATGACTTAAGTCTCATTAAATTTACTTCTTTACTAAGTAGTCATATGTCATACACTATAATTAACAGTTAAATTACACAAGAGGTATGAGTCAAACAAGTTGTACTATATGAAGCTGCTGTACCTAAGAACACAGGGAAAAATTGTCTCAATTTTAATTGAGCAGAGGATAACTTTTTCAGATAGCTTCTATGAAAATGGTCATTTTACCATTCAAAACAGCCTGTTTACAGAATGAGAATTGCAGAGGTTGGTTCAAAATAAAGTTTGTACTTTGTTTTCTACGTGATAATATCTAGATTTCCTTTAGAGGTCATGACGATAATGCAAACCTGATTTGCAGTAGGAACTGCATGGTATGTATTGCTATCATTAAGTTGTGAATCGTGCTGCATTTAAGGTATGCCATATATTATTTTGTCTCTTTTCTAAATACCTATCACCATCAGCTTTGGGTATATGGAAGTTACTAGCGAAATGTCAGACTTTGCTATGTACATCTAAATGTTTTTGTGTTCATTTTTCATCCTATAAACTTTTTAAGTTAATTGATTCCAGTTGGGTGATCGTGTAAATGCCTAAGATATGAAAACTGCATAACAGTCAAAGTTATAAGATACCGCAGTTCCACATATTTCTCTCTATATTTTTAATATAAAAAACAATATTAAGGGCTAAGAAAATCGTATTAAGTACACTGACACCAAACACAACCTAACAATTCATTAGCAATTAGCCATACAAAACTCCATCACAATCATATTTATTTTTAAGTATTTAGAACAATAAATTATAATAACTAATAAGTCAATTTGGGCAGCTGCATCTCGGTTTCAGGCTGTTTCTCTATTGTTTATAGTCCAAAATGCAAACAATATAACTCCAGAACAGGGATGTGTTCCGCATGTACATAATTCGAAGTATTTTCCCCGATTCGTAGTTGCCTAGTCTTTATTTCGAGATATCTTTATTGGCACAGTTGTCAATTGTTCATGTAAATACAGACTGGTATGTGCATATGTGTCCCCTGTATGTACTGTAACACAAAACCCTCTCTCATAGAAGATTTCATAACTGTATCAGAGAATGTCAGTTGGAACGCTTTGACCAAAAGGTGTCCAAAGAAAGCTAGACTCTCGAGAACACATCCCTGTTTAGGACTGGTTTGTTCTTTCAGATGAGACAGGAGAGAGCATCATGATAAGGTCATGTGCTCTGGACAGCGGTGGCTTAACGACAGACACGGAGATCGTTCGAATGTCTCACTGCGGCGCATTTTATTTAGAGGACAAGTAAGACAACCACAGGCACAAAATATCATGCTCTATTCACTATTCGCAAATCTTTCTATTTAACTATATGTATACCAAACACACATTAAATTAGACACATAAAACATCTGTAAATGACTTCTATCGACCTCAGTGATAACCTTACCTGCCAAAATAAATTATTGATGTTCTGTGTTAAGTGTTTGAACTGTTCACGTTGTTTCACAACTTCACCCAGGCAAATTGGAAATTGGATCTTCAAGCAAATGCGCTTTAAAAATACAAATGTGAAAAACTGCAAGGCATGACTTCATGTATAATGACATTATTCGATTAGCCGTAATTTTGTTCTACCTGCCTTAAAATGGTAAAATACATTATGTCAATCATGTACCCTGCATTCATTTTCATTTCTGAGTGGATGAATCCGATGAGTACGCCACATATTGGATATAAATAGAGAATTAAATAGCTTACATAAATCGTTCTGAGGATTGTAAATAAAAACAAAATAAAACACTTTATAACATCCAAAAAGGAAACTACATATTAAATTCAAATTTTTGAGGGGATGCAGCCAATGAGTAAGTCACATCCTGTTTGAAAATAAGAGTAAATAAACGGATTTCCATAAACAGTTCTGAGAATTTTACACACACAACTGAAAACCTGCCACAATAAACAGAATGAATATTAAATTACGTAATTATAATAATAATTATAATACTAATAATGCAATGGTGACGATGATGCTGATGATGTCTTCACTAAAGTCATGATAATTCAAGTTCTAGATTCCTTATGATCATCATTTCGTCATTTCTTTGTTTTATTCACCCACTTGTCTTGAAGGCGTAACAGGATTCGAGAGGAAGAATATAGTTTCCTTTAACTTTCCTTAGAGTTAAGAATGTAATCAACCGCATTAATAAATGAATGCTGTGGATTTACAACTTTTACAAGGTGGATAACTGAAATACCAGCTAAAGCAATCTACAGTCCTCTAATGCTATTACAAGAACGTATAAACTAAAGCATAATGTTGATAACTGAACCACAAGGACATTTGTTGGTACTCTGTAAGGTACTGGTGAACTCTTGAATTAAAGCAGTATTTTAACCGGCTAATTTTAAATGTTGGTTGGAATTATGCCTGGTGTGTGTATTACGTGTTAAGTGTATATCAATGTTTGGCATGTCTGTGTTTCCTGTGCTTTAACCTAAAATAAGACGAAATTTTAGGCTTAACAAAGTTGGTATATAAGGTTTTTACTGTCGTCACTATTTACTAAGTACTACACAAAAACAAGTAGTTGATTAAAATATAGCTGCCGTATCTTCATAAAACACAGGAAGTATACTAATGGCGAAAGTGTTGAATTGTAAAAACCGTAAACATCCTTATTTCTCCTTAAATTTCCAACAACACACCATTTCTTTATAACATATTTAGAAAAACTGGACCAATTTGCTCTACCATGTCAATAGATACTAAACACATTTTTGGGCAGAGACAAAATTTTCTTCTGCATTTGTCTCAGCTATGAGCAATTAAACTTTTTAAAGTCATTTCTTCACGTTTTTTACTTGCTGAAAACTCCAATAAAATTACCATCAAACTGACATGTACTTTTAACTGATTATATATCGTAATTTTGTTATTGCCATAATATCCTATTACATTGTATGTTTCCAAACGAACCTTGAAATAAAACCTAAATTCCGAATCGCTCGTTAGACAACCACGGGGGAGATTTTGTCTCGCAAATAAATTGATGCAGCTTATTTCTATCCTCGTACGAACACCTACGTATATTCCAGCTACCTAAATGGCTGTGCAACGCTCTAAAGCACCCGTTTAAACTACATGCTATAGTATCCAATTTGACGAGGGGAAACTAAACAAGAGGAGGGCATATAGATTCTGGATAGGAAAGGGGAACCTGGCAGTTAAAATGAAGTGCAAATGAGAACGAAAAATTAGGGTCAAATGCAGAGAGAGGAGAGAGAGAGAGAGACAGAGACAGAGAAAAAAAAAACAATTGAACTCTGAGAACATCTTGTTATCGACTAAATTCTGTAGAATAGGGTGTACCTCTAGTCTTTTTCTGCTTGCTTTCTGGAAGCACACGTAGTACTTAAGTAATGAAGGTAATTTCTTTATAAAAAGTTCTCATGTTCACAAGGTCTTAAAGAGAGATTTTGTTACGCAGAAGATCAATATTGCAAGCATTTGATTCTAGTTCTTCATTTACCGCTTACGTAGAGCGTACCGCATCCCCCAACGGGACTGCTTTTAGAGTATCTACCTATCACGCCATTTAGCACTTCATATGCTTCAGGTATCAACTGTCAACGTATTTTTCTCTTTTGGAAAACATGAAAAACAGCATTTTCATCCTTCCTAACACTCATTTCATTATACTGTGCAACTAGAGAATTCAAATTTTATCTACCAGCATATAAAACAGTCTACATTGGTTGTAAAATTATTAAATTTTGAACTGTTTAAATAACAAAATTTATCCACATCTACAAACCACAAAAAAAAAATTAAGCTATCTCCTACAAACGATTCACTTAACGTATGAAAAACAAAACGTTAATCCATTTTCCAAAACTACTCGTTGTACAATGCAATGACCTGTCCACTAGAAAATGTACAAAAATTATTTTTCGTTAACTGAAAAGTCACTCTAAGCCTTGGAACAAGGAAAGGGTTGATTTAAAAAAATGAAAAAAATAAAATGAATGACAATTTTGGGGACAGATCCAGTTTTCTTCTTCTATGAATACAGGCCACTGGCACAGTCAACAGAACTCACTAATCTTCCTCAGACCTGCAAAAATGGTGAGAACACTAACATTCCAAGAAAAAGTACGCATACAGGAGAATACAAAGCATAAAAACTAACATCTGTTCAAGTTTTGAAGGGAGTCAAGGTAATGGCCGCAAAACCCTGATATGGGAATTGTCAAAGAACGACAGCATGTCTTCTTTCAATAAAAAGAAATGCACGAGAAACGGACAAAGGCAAATTCTGATATGACAGACGCCAACAGGTTCCAGAATAAGGTAATGGCCGAGACATCGACTTTGATCGGCCGAAGTGCCTTTGATTTAATGCTGTCATGCACAGAAACAAAATACGAGACCGTTAAGTGACTGTGACGTAATACTGTCCAAGGAGAAAATAAAGCTTAACAGAATCCGAAACCAATACTGCATGCAACATTGGTAACAGACAAAAACCACTTATATAAAACCATAACAAATTCTCACTAAACATTGAGATTTTTTCAAGACACATTTGAGGGATGCTCAAGTTCCTTGCTAAAGATAGTTTACATTTGGTTAATGTCAACATAGCGCGATCAGATCGGAGTATATAAAAAATGGAGAGAGGACAATTCGAGTGCATCGCTTCTTTATGGTAACCAAAGGTAGAAAGGGGCAGTCGCTGTGTATTGTGAACTCTATGAAAAGATAACATATTTTCTTCGCAAATACAATAGACCGTAAGAAAATAACTTTTATCGTCAATAACGCTTATACACAAAGGAGAACACAAATATATATGTATATAAGCATTAGATTATTCTCAGGGGAGTCTTCTCAATTAAAAAGGACTCAGCCACTGTCACATTCATACCTTAACTACTGAATTGTGGATGAACTCATTATTTATAAATGCCACATTCAAATATCTCCTTTACCATCAAACTTCTCATATAACTGCTCTGCACGCCGAACATCTTATTTCGTCATTTTTCCTTACCTACCAAACCATAAACTCTCTAGTGTCCCTGGGAACCCCATCACAAAGTGTCACTCATTTACTTTCACCACGTGTGTCTTGAACCATGATACATAGATCTTCGCATTTTCTCCTCATAGGCTCTTCTGTCCTCTATCCTACCCAGCTCATTTCTCTTATTGACATCGTATTAACTTCCTTTCAACTTGCTCTCTCATTTACTCTGTACTAACACAATCTAGCAATTTCATTTCCTCGTCGGTTTCTTTTTCCCAAATATACATATACACTATCTTCTTTGAAAACCATGTATTTCCATCAATCATGCCTCATTCCAAGCATAACTGCCCTCTCAAGTTAAGTATTTTGAGTAAGGTGTAAGTTCAGACACTCCCAAAAAGATTATTAACCACTCTCATTCCCTTGCATTCTTGAACCATATACGTACATTTACAGATTTTTATCCTGCTACACTCATTTTACTCAAACAATACTCAAAAGTCCATTTTTTGCAGTCTTTCGCCAGAGCCTTTGACACTACAGGTGCTATCCCTTCCTGGCGCTACAGCTTTCAGCCACCCCAGAAAAAAACTACCCTTTCACTACCTTGCATTTCTTCTATGCTTCACTACACCAACAAATTTTCATGTACCCATAAAGATTTAGAACGCGCATGGGGCTCCAAACCTCATGCCTCCAGCCATTAGGTGCCTTTTCAGTACATCTTGAACAGCAGCCAAAGCTGATGGCTTTCTTTCTCCATTATTCAACCGGAGCAAAAGCCCTGAATGCCAGTAACGCATATTTTCCCACCAAGGGACCTATACATCCCTTCACTAGGCGCTGTTGTAGCTTGAGGTACAAAGTGACTGTACTACAAACCACTAACACTTTCAATGGCAGCAATTTAATAGTTATACCACTTACTGCCACTGCCGTAGCAATCCGCATACAGAGACTGACCTAAAGTGTGTGGTTGCCAACGGCCTCACGAGAGAAAAAGGTCACCCAAAAAATCATGGGGCATTTCCTTCTCTAAATCCGCTGAGTGCTCTTCCGACTTGGAATAAGGGGGGTTCACATTCGCTGAAGAAAATAGACATAATTGCCTAGGAAGTGCCACTTATATCTCAGGCGGTTTAGAAAGGACGTATCTGTCCAGTTTTCATCAAGATTTGTTGAGTGACGGTTATCATCACAGGATGTAGAAGGGAAATATGTACCCATGGCAATGTCATTTGTTACATGTCATCTATGCAAGTATGACCAGCTCCAACGTTGTTTCCATCGCTGATCTGATGACCAAAGATACATCAAACATTTTAACTTTGTCGGGAGAACATACATACACACACACACACACACACACACATATATATATATATATATATATATATATATATATGTATATGTATATATATACACAGTATATATATATATATATTATATATATATATTATATATATATAATCCTTTGCCTAACGGCCACGATTGCGGATAAAGCAGCATTCAGTATGGAATGTGTCTCTCGTTAATAGTAATTCCGTCTTTTGGAAAATATGTTATTAATGTAATTGACATATAAGGGATTAAGTTCGACAAAATTATTTGAGCATATATCTATATATATATATATATATATATAATATATATATATGTATGTCATATCACAGTACCGTGATTCATATACATACATCGAGCTACAAATGTCCTTTAATATCTAATTTGCTCTATCTCGGAATTAATATATTTTCATGTATGTTAACTGATGGCGAATCTTTTAGTCGATAAGAATTTGTCGGCTCACGGTGGCGGTGTGGTCTCAGGCTTCACTGTGCGTCCTAAATTTGTTGGTTCGAAGGTTCGCGACCTGAGCCGACAAATGTCTTATCGACTAAACAAATCCCCTTCGGTTAACATATATGAAAATATATTAATTCCGGGGTACAGCGAATCAGATACTTAAGGACATTTATAGCTCGATTATATAATATATATATATATATATATATAGATATATATATATATATATATATCTATATATATATATATATACAACATAGATATATATATAAATATACATATTAACCTACAAATATCAATTAATATATGAATCGCTATACCTTGGGAATTACTTACAACCAAGGAAATGTAAATGTAATAAATTCGTGCAAGTGTGTGACAAAATCTATATATATATATATATATAATATATATATATATATATATATATATATGTCAAAACACTTATGTATATAAACTCCTTTGTACAAAATTTGTACATAAATTTAAATGCAATATGTATATACTTTAACAACTGTATATACATTCATAGATGCACACATACCAATATATGTATGCTTGTATGTATGTATGTATGTATGATTATAAGCCCGTACACTGTACATTGTGCTGTATATACCTGGCATATAGGGCCAACTGCCTGTCAGCATGACGATGAATAATGTCCAGTGAGTGAAATGAATGATGCCTTGTGAATGCTTTGAATCTCTGTGTCTTGTTCGTACCTTAGGCATGCGTCGAAATGCCTGCACCTCCACATGCATGTGCTTGCAATCTTTGCTGCATAATATATTTCTTAAGCTATTTCCTTTTTCATAATCAGATTTGGTCACTCATTCTTTGTTAATTCTCTTACGATTTAATAATGCAGAATTGCTTTAAAAATATTCCATTATATAATCCTTTCTTTTTTAAAAACAATGTTACAAAAATATTCCATTATATAATCCTTTCTTTTTTAAATACAATGTTACTTGTCTGTATGTTGATCTGAACACTTATCGACATTATCTCATTCATTAATTTCAATGAATTCTGAAAATATTGTCACTTGCATAAAAAGTATAATTATGTTGCACACTAACCACACAGTAAGCCAGTAAGACTTTTGAGATTTTTTGAGCAAATTATTTGCACCTTTTTTCGACTTTATTTTTTATTTTTTTTTTTTTTTTTTTGTGGGGGGTGTTGTCTAGATGATTCCTCTTCCTACTCGCTATGAACGCCGAGTTATCATGAATAGTTTTCATTTATATTTTATTTAACACTTCCGTAATTTACCACAAAAGACGACACTTACGCTCTATCTGCTTATTTAGTAGCTTGTGGATAATTAACATACCAAGTTGGTCAATCACTAACGCGTTACACTGAAATAATTTTCTTACTTGCTAACAATATACACATACACAGTCTTACACACAACACTGAAAAAAATGGAATTTTAAACATTCTTCGTTACTACAATGAGTCTTCCAGTCATAAGAAGCAAAATTAACGACCAAACTCATTCATGATATTGGCCAGCATAACGTGACAAGGTCAAAAATATTTACACTGGCCGTACAGAAGATCACTCACCACACTGAGACTGAGAAAAGTGACTCCAAGAATGTATGGTGCATTTGCATTCACTTCTTCATTCAATGCCAACAGTGACCCACTGCCACTTGCACAAAACCGCTGATATTTGCTGAAAGCTCTAAATGTGCTTCTTCGTTTCTACGAGACATTATCCATCCATTCAAACTTTTCATTTGCCTGGTCCTAATCTAGTTTTAGGATAGGCACTCTGTTATTTGGAATAGCTAGCTCATTTCTGATTTTCTTAAAACTATTCACGTACTGGGAATAAGTCCTTAAAACGATGTCAGGTCTACCTAAGGTGAATGACAAGATGAAATCTGACATAGTGAACCCATCTCCAAGGAGAAGAAATTCTGGCTCTGTATTCATGCAAACACCTGGTCCTATGCCAGAAAGTTTTCTACAAATTGTGCTAACTTAATCTGACCTCTCTTCCCTCTTAAGTCATCTATAACTTGCTCTCATCTTGAAAAGGTTGCATTCTTTTGCCTTTCTGAATTGTCCTCGTCTTTATACAGTTCCTAAATAAAAGTATGTCATCCATAACATTCCATGATCTGTAGATCAAAGGGGTTCTAGCATTTTCTTCAGATTGGCGAGCATTTGATTCATTTCTTGTTCCAACCCAATTCCTGAAGCGTTTTGCATGCAGGCTGGCTCAAGTGTTTCGCCCTGGTTCAGCCTATCTGTATTAAGGAAGACTGCTCTGATATCTCTAACGATCGTCCTATTATCTCAACTTTATTAACCACAGAAAGAATTCAAAACTTTACTCATATCTAACTTTCTACAACGTTTTTATCAGTGACTTCCAAACTAATCCTTCTCTTATACTTACATTATACCGAGTCTACCTTCAATATTTCTCCTTCATTCACCTCCCTACCCTCCTCTCACTGATTGAGCTCAACCTCTAATTGCCATATCCCTCACCTGTTCACAGAGATCCTTGAGTCTTCTCTCGCTTCTAACTTAGTCTTCCAGCATTTACCGTTAAAAAAATGTTAAATCCTGTCACTTCTATCGATACTTCAGTGGTTCAGACAGCTTCTAACTTATCCGATAGATATCACATTGTTCAGATCGCCAAATGTGTCTCTAAATACATTGGGTGTATTACTTACATGATGGAAATAATTTCATTTATGGCAATTACTAAAATATTTATTGCACTGATGTCCCCCCTCCTCTCCGGTATATTTCTTGCCATGATGGGATGCTTCTTCTTTTGAGTCCATTTAAGAGGACTGAATCTAAACCAATCTGCTAGATCGGTGATCCCACCCACATCTTCCTTACGACAAGATGGCTCTCTCTCTCTCTCTCTCTCTCTCTCTCTTCTGTGAACACTGTTTCATTCAGTCAAGAGTTCTGTTGAGAGAGGAAAAACTTCTTCTCCCTCTCATGATACATGTGACGCTTGGCATGAGACTTCTTCACATATTAATGCTCTGGAAACTCAGTCATTCTTGGACCCCCGGATGTAGGGTCTGTATCTTTTCCTTTACAGCAAAGGCTTGGAATTTTCTTCATACTCCTGTTTTTACCAATTCCTTTCATCTTTCTTCCTTGAAGATGCAGGTCATGCAATTAAATTCAATCACATCCCTATCCATCTCATTTTTTACCCTAATTCTTTACACTTGGATTGAAGACAAGCAATTGTTCGTCCGTCTCACTGTCTTTCCAATTGAAGGAAAAAAAGTTCCCAGCCTAAGTCAAAGAATCAGACCGCCAAAAAATGAGACACATCACTTCCTATTCAGGGAGCAACTGACCCTTCAAACACGAAACTTCAAGTAACTTGAAGTTATCATGAGTCCTACTATACAAAAGGCAAAGCGAGAACTTTGAAAAGCCTAAGACTATATTTTCTAACTAGTTCTAACTATAACCCCATTTACGTACCTTCTTCTTAAATAGTAAGATTTGATTTTTATTCTGCCAAAAACAAAAATAAAAACATTATTGCTTCTAAACTGATTGACTGACCGATTTGTATTAACATTTTGGTAAATTTCACAAAATAACACAAAGTTCAAGAACTAACCGCTGTTGTTTTCTGAGCTGACTCGTTGTCGCTTAA
This sequence comes from Macrobrachium nipponense, assembly GCF_015104395.2. Taxonomy (NCBI): domain Eukaryota; kingdom Metazoa; phylum Arthropoda; class Malacostraca; order Decapoda; family Palaemonidae; genus Macrobrachium; species Macrobrachium nipponense. The sequence goes on from NC_061096.1 coordinate 14,509,193, forward strand.
GATCCCCTTACAATAAAATGTCAGGACCATAGGATACTGAAACAAAGGGCTTTGAATGCACTACAAAAAGTGGTAATACCATAGGAGGCCGAAACCTAATCTAGGCTACAATAATTTCATGCAGTACCATTTGCTTCAATATGAAGATTTCAGAAAGTTCCAGGTCTTCGTAAATGGTAGTTATTATCTCGTTCAGAACTACCATTCTCATATGCACGAATAACCAACAACAACGGAAAAGCCAAGAGATTCTTGTTACTCTCACAGGTGTTTAAAAACATAGGCATTCGAACGCTGCCTGAAATTCTCAGGTTACCTTGTGGATTATTTTTATGACTCTACTCCTTGACGTCTCTTATGCATTTTGCGAGTATACGTACGTATAGGTGGATTATCTCTGTTACCGACAATTCAAAATGTTCATTTACTTATGAATGAGGACTTTACAAAAAGCAATGATACCAGCGTGGACATAATCAAAGGGGATTAGTATAGCTTTATTAAGTATTTTCCATAGGGCAAGTTGTTGTACAATGAATATATGTTAGCATTATTATACATATAACTGAACACCAAACTTGACCAGAAGTTGAATGTATTTTGGTTACTTTTCCTAAAACACGACTCCCAGATTTGAATACCGACTCAGCCTTGCTTCTGGAACCAAGATTGCATAACATTTATACTAAAGCTATGTCAGTGAACGTTCATTTGTGAAGATATAGCATACAATATAATAATAGTATTGGGGCCCAGTATTACTCAATACAACAACCAATTTTGTACATGATAAATGTGATTGCAAAGCCAACCATGTTGACCACATGCACAAACACCTAGAACATAATCATCCTCAAGGGTCGATTCTAATCTGGAGTAATGAAATGGTGAGCTGGGGAGAAACTATTCTAATTATTTCGAAAAATTAAACAATACAGCAAAAAAATTCATGCCCCAAGACAGTGCAAGTCATTTTTATATTTATATCCTCAGTAAAGCAAGTGCTGCCTGTTTCTGAAAGTTGATTAAATGTTACATTTTCATGATTATTCATGGACCAATATTGATTGTAAAAAATCTCTAGCAGAAAAAGTAAGTCTCAACAACAGACTTAAAGAATGTGCTTTTCGCAAACACCTTTTCAATTGATAAAAACTACTGGAACCGGCTGAGAATCAGCACACAGCTTGACATTCATGCCTTAAAGTATCATAAATCAATGATCACAGCCTCCCTCGTAATCACATAAGAAAAGACACCTGACATTCCACGTGGGGACGAGTCAGCAGCTACTGTCAAAATATGCTTCTCGAAAACCATGGTCACCGCTGCAGCTCCGCAAAAGCTTTAAATTCCCTACCTAACAAAACCTCATAAAATTCATACTATAAAATATTTATCGGCTCCTGACTAATCTGTGAATAACTGTAGGAAACAAATGCAAGCAACGTCAAGATCCTATAATTATCACATGAGAAAAATACTTGACATACAACATGGGGAAGTGTCAGCAGGAAAGTGTTGATCAATGTAGACCAAAAATGGTCATGAAAGTAGCAAACTAACTTAACTTACATCCTAAAGGTGTGGAGAAGTCCCTAATAAACTTATATAATTGAACCATACCACTAAGTTGTCTCAACACGAAGACATTCTTTGGCAGTCCAAGCTTGTACAATGATATCCACTTTGTTGTTTCTGTCAGGAGCACACTATTCCACATTCCCTTTCGTTTTTACTCTAAACAGACGTAACATTCCTCTAGCTGTCTATCAGAAATGTGTGACACCTCTTGCGCCTCTAAAATGCATGGGTAATGTACTATTAGATTAACAGAATTGGCGAATCCCGTTCTTGTATGCAAATCTGAAATCAGCTAGCTATATTTCAGTTTTATATATACGGTACACATTTGATACAGCTCGCATTGCTGACTAAACAAGTGTGTTTTTTTATCTTCTTCTTCTTCATCTTCTTTTCGAGGGGGTTGGGTGAAAGAATTCGTTTGATTTGAAAATTAAAAGATATCGGTACATTTGCCATATCTAAAACTGACGGTTGATTCTAAGCTTAGGCTTCCATACTCCAATATGTTCTTATTTCTAACTTCAATTTGGTTTGGATTCATTTCTCCTTATAACCGCTATAGGACATGACTCCAAATAATTTATGCGTTATCTACTACTTATTCATTGTAACGAGAAAATTTGAGGTTTGACATATCCGTTAATTATTACGAAAAATAGCATTTCTGACCTTTATTCCAAAAACGACCTTTAATAACACAAATAAAATAATATATTCAAGTAAGCATATCGCGTAAGTAAATACAACGACACACTTACTCGAACTTTTCTCTCCACTTTATCGATATAAATCCACCGAACACACACCGTACAACAACCTCATAAACTTATTAATTTACATTGCGATACATTTATCTTTGGACATAGTTGGGTTTTCTGTAATACAATAAATTTCTAGTTCTAAAACCTTCCATAACTAACAAGTCTATTATAAAATGAAAAATGGTTTTTAAAAAAGCTTAACTCTCAAAAATCATCATCCATATTTCATTCAATGAATACATTTGTTCCTTAAAATACTAGAAATAAGAATAAATTAAGACACATTTAAAGCTGAAGAATAATTTGTCTGTGTGATAATAACAATACTCGTTGAATATAAATAACAGTTCATGGTTAGCATAACTTACATAAAAAAAAAGGACTTCATGAAGAAAAATACAACTGAAATGTTTCGTAGCAATGGAGAAAAGCTAATCTGATCCTCCCATTCCCTCAGGTATGTCAAGGGATGCCTCCAGAGCTGCGACGACCACGAGGGTTGCAACGGCGCCCCTCCGCCGACGACAGGCGCCCCTTCCAGGGTTCTTGGCGGACTCCTCTTCGTTCTCTTCTCTCATAAATTGTAGCTTTTACCTGGGGAATTCCCAGGCGATATTATGGGGTTTCTAGATGAAATACTTCCTCTAAAAGAAAGATTTGGGGATAGAAACTGTAGTACAGGAGTAGAATAACAAATGCTGATTAAATGTTCATGCATGACATGCGTACTTCAAGTGTGATTTTTTCATAAACTGGAGATGACAATGACAACGTTGAAAACACAGCCTAACCGACTGAGCAGGCGATATCATCATTGCATATTAAATTCCAGATTGGCCCTTACAATACTTTAAACACATGAAGCTCGAAACTAAAACCAAGATATATCATTAAATCTTAACTCTAAGGAATTTAATTCTCAGTACAGCTAATTTATTTTGTTAACGAACCAAACTGAAAAGAACCCCAATTATACTCAACAACTATCTGTATGTTACAATTTCATGGTTCAGGTATTAACAAACTTTGCATTTCTTACTGATCTAAGCTAACGCTGGATCACCTTTGGGATGAAAAGAAATTGCCATCTTTCAAATGATGTTGGAACGACTTTAACCACATCAGCTTTGTAAAAGTAAATGTCCACAGCCATTAAGATAGTAAGAACATTCATCTGTATTGCTAAGAAGGACAAAGCAAAGCCAAAATTCACTGCAAGTAAGAGATCTCCTGCTACAGTGACTAGACAGGAATCCTGTATAATGAATAGCCACTGCAAAAGGTGCTTTTCTGGCCCATTTTTATGACAAGAAGTTTGAAAATGTTCATTACACCCTCCTTGAAGTATTTTCTTGTAATGAAGCTGCACACAAAAAACAAAAGACTATTCCTATATCTTTATATGGTAGATCATCATTATCAAAGAGCAGCAAGAGTCGCAATCAAAACTAACAACAAACTGTAGTAACTCAAACTGTAGTAACTTACAGAGCAAACTTCAGTCGGCAGATTTAAGGCGGGTAGAAAAAAAATCATAAATATATAAAATGCAGGCCAACGAGAAATCACAACTTTATGAGATTCACTTTTCGAAATACTGAAATATCTCGGGCCATCAAAGGAATCATTAAGCTGATGAAGAAGTATTTAGTTAATGAGAGCATATATAACAACAAGAAAACTTTAAAATTCCATAAAAGAACTTATACATCAAGACTGGAACCATTTAATATAAAGCAAAAGAATATTACAAGAGAAAATAAATTAAGTGAATTTTAGTTTATAGATATAAAAATAATCCAAAGTTTAAATACGTTTAAAATAAATCCAAAATTCACTAAGGTCTCCAGTCCACTGCTTACACAAATGCTATATTGTTATTGTCCAATTTCAGATGTACAAGATTGCCTTTCAGATTCAGTCTTACCATCACTACTTTTCATCCATTGCCAAAAGAACCCTTTCTGGTAACATGTGTAAAAACTTTTAAAGTCACTACTGTATTATATAAAAATATATGAGTCATTATAGATAAATATTTCAGTATCACTAAAATCCTCTCCTCTTTGAAATGCCGCAGGACATTGTAGAGTCTTCATCGTTGACGACTCGTTACAGTAGATGGTAAAGTTACCTACGATGAAAGAAAGGGAGTCAGATGCCTTTCAAGGAGCGTTCTCTGACTCCAACGTACTATATTCCTTTCGTAGCAGAGTAACTGTAACCATTATTAGTGAAAATGAAATAAACAAAAAAATAAAAGGTTCTTTTTTAAGGCAAAAAAAAAAATAATAATAATAATGTGTGATGTGGATGTACTTCTGAAAATTTGATGTGGTGTACGTACACTTATAATGTTTTTATAGCATAATACTAGCAGATACCAATGTCTTTAGAAAGATCAATAATGTGTAGTGTATAGGTTACAGATACAAAAATATTTATGAGAAATCTGAAAACTTCAACCATTTCTAATGTCATAGAACCCATTAGGTTGCTGAGAGGTCTAAGAACCAGTAGGGTTTTTGAAGAGTCTATGGAATAATAAGAGAATAATTTGCGTATAGCGATGACCGAAATCAAGGAGTTCTTCTGATGGATTTGAAAATCTTCGTTCATTCCAGATATCCAAAACCAACTAATACAATGTCTTCAAGGGAAGGGTTGTGACTAAGGCACAAGAGATTTCAAGAAATTCTAAGAGAAATAAAATTCTAGAAGGATACCATGTAATCCGAAGCTTCAAATATTTTGAGAGGTCTAAAATAATGATGTTATTAAATGACCACAAAGTAGGATGAGTTACTCGGTGACCCGAGATAAAAATCAGTCACAAAATCGAATCGAGTCTTGACTTATCGGCATCGTATCTAAAAGCCTCGCTTGTTGTGGCAAAATGTAAGGCATAGATAAGAGAACAGATCTTACAACACTTTGGTATGATTTATGCCTCAAAACTCCATAAATAGTTCAGAAGGAATGTGAAACATAAAAAATGCTGGATCCCTTTGTGCAGGAGAATTCCTTTTGTTGCTACAGTTTTTAATAACCTTATCCAGCCCTTTTGCTTTGTTTTATCCTCCCCTTCATATCTACTGTTTGCTCTCTGTTTGTTTACTGGGGATAATAAACAACGGTGAGTTACAACAGAAATAGTGAAGAAATAAATCAGTTCCAGCCTTTACTCTCACAAGTTATACTGAATTACTGGAATTCTGAATTTTACTTCCAGTTCCCCTACTTTATTTTTCCCTTCCAAATTCGAGTATATACTTGATCACTGTAATGAAGCATATTTTTACATAAACTAGATTTCAAATGGATAATACAAGACCGAAAAACTACAAGTGTAGCTCTGGTTGCAACTTCTTAATAAAAATAGTTAACGATGGGAAATAAGCGATCCATCTAAATGGACAATTGTGCTTTCATTTCCAGCAGAAAACTGACCAAGAAATTCTATTCTGTAATTTCTTGTGACCACCCACCTTCGATTTCAGTCTTGCATGCTATTCCAAATTGTCGAGGAAAGACCTATCTCAGAAACTAACCAGGTTCAAATAGTTTCTCATGTATAAAGAGTCCCACGAGATGAGGCTGTTTGTAAATGAGATATAATTTAGTGTAGGATCATCTCGAAGTAAAGCAATAGGAAAGCTTAGTTCACCACAGCCCCTGGAGTTACTTAATATTGCTATACAGGGACACTGACACACTGGAGTGCTGGTTATGACTTCAGTCTGTGTCTTTGGTCATCATAACTTTTGAGACTCAATTCACTACACTGAGCTTTTTGGAGGGGCTCAACTTATCCCTACTGCATCATATAATAGACTCGAAACCGTTTTGGTCAACTTCTGAAGACTAAAACATCACGCAACTGAGACTCGGTCGAAAGGGTTAGCTGTAGAGTTTTCCCCTATCCACTTAGCATTCAAAGAAAGTTTAGAATTCCTGCTTCTTTTATGATTTCACTGGATATTTTTACCGAACTATGAAACATACTGAGACAAATGTTCTTCATATCAGCAGAAACAGCTTATTGATAATGAAGAGGAAAACAATAGAAGATACTCTCTTAAGACTTTGTGAGACAGGTGTATGTAGTACTTTATAGTATCTTAGGCTAGGCTGTATTTTTAGTTACTGTTTGCTGATATCAGCATAACACATAATATATAAGAAACTGTTAACTGTACCGCAATGATTATTCAATATAGTATTTTTACGTCATGCACTTCTATATATTTACATATATACGCACTTATGTATGCTTACACATTTACGTATATATACAAATATATGTGTAATTCTGCGCAGCGCGTGTGAGTGTGAAAGTGTGAAGCTCTCAAATTATCCAAAGTAAGAATCTTAATTATCTTACGCTTTGCTTCTCATAGTTATGTATAATCACAATAAATATATCATGGCTTATGATTATATAAATATAAATATAATATATACACCTTAGTATACTGACTAAAGTCAAACTGCAGTAGATATATTTCTTACCATTTAGCCAATTATCAAATCATTAAATCATATTCATTCATAGATAAGATAAGAATGACTCTGTTCTCATTTGTCTTCAGCCAGTCATAATAACAACCACACATTTCCTGTAAGTCATTAACAGAATTATAAGACAAGTGTAGTTAACGGAGTCAGTTTTATCTTGTCATGAATGGATATTCATAACGTCATAGACTGTTAAGACTTGCTTAGGATGCAAGACTTATAGGAGTCTTCATCTGAATGTGAATCATTCTTCGATAAGACCCAATTGACTGTTTCATTGATGAAGAGAATTAATATATTGCATAGTAAGGAAGTATTTATATATAGCGTCTCACCAATAGAGCACAAATATTATAAGTAAATCTATAGCTGACCTATTAAAGGTTTTATATAATATGGTGTCTGAACTTCATATATTTTTACTTTGAAAATACAGAAAATACCAAACAATAACGTTGTTTTATTCCCAAAATCCCTTCTGAGTCTAATACTAATAACACATTCAGGTGGACAGACAACACAAAAAAGTAAAAGAATTGCTATTTGAGGAACAAGTGCCCAATGCCATTGTTCGGAACATTTCTTTTTTTTTTTAATTTCAAGTGTCTCATCAATATTAATGTCACGTACAAACTATAACAATCAAACAATTCCCGAATCTCATGGAATACGTTTCGCCAAGTGAGGTCTTTAGACGCGCTAATTAACTTTCAACATCTGAATAACGTCTTCAGACAGTGCTGATTCACTTTCAAAATCTGAATAAGGTCTTTAGACGGTGCTAATTAACTTTCAATAACTGAATAAGGTCTTTAGACAGTGCTAATTAACTTTCAATATCTGAATAAGGTCTTTAGACAGCCCTGATTAACTTTCATTATCTGAATAAGATCTTTAGACAGTGCTAATCAAATTTCAATATATGAATAAGGTCTTTAGACAGTGCTGATTAACTTTCAATATCTGAATAAGGTCTTTAGACAGTGCTAATTAACTTTCAATATCTGAATAAGGTCTTTAGACAGTGCTAATTAACTTTCAATAACTGAATAAGGTCTTTAGACAGTGCTAATTAACTTTCAATATCTGAATAAGGTCTTTAACAGTGCTAATTACCTTTCAATATCTGAATAAGGTCTTTAGACAGTGCTAATTAACTTTCAATAACTGAATAAGGTCTTTAGACAGTGCTAATTAACTTTCAATATCTGAATAAGGTCTTTAGACAGTGCTAATTAACTTTCAATATCTGAATAAGGTCTTTAGATAGTGTTAATTAACTTTCAATAACTGAATAAGGTCTTTATACAGTGCTAATTAACTTTCAATATCTGAATAAGGTCATTAGACAGTGCTAATTAGCTTTCAATATCTGAATAAGGTCGTTTATGGCAGCGCTGCTTACCTTTCTCAAAATTATCTGAAATAAGATCTTTAGACAGTGCTCATCAAATTTCAATATCTGAATAAGGTCTTTAGACGGCGCTAATTAACTTTCAATATCTGAATAAAGTCTTTAGACAGCACTGATTAACTTTCAATATCTGAATAAGATCTTTAAACAGTGCTCATCAAATTTCAATATCTGAATAAGGTCTTTAGAGAGTGCTAATTAACTTTCAATATCTGAATAAGGTCTATATACAGCGCTGATCAGCTTTTAATATCTGAATAAGGTCTATAGACAGCGCTGATTAGCTTTCAATATCTGAATAAGATCTTTAAACAGTGCTATTCAAATTTCAATATCTGAATAAGGTCTTTAGACGGCGCTGATTATCTTTCAATATCTGAATAAGGTCTTTAGACAGTGCTAATTAACTTTCAATATCTGAATAAGCTCTTTAAACAGTGCTAATTAACTTTCAATATCTGAATAAGGTCTTTAGACAGTGCTAATTAACTTTCAATATCTGAATAAGGTCTTTAGACAGTGCTAATTAACTTTCAATATCTGAATAAGGTCTATAGACAGCGCTGATCAGCTTTTAATATCTGAATAAGGTCTATAGACAGCGCTGATTACCTTTCAATATCTGAATAAGATCTTTAAACAGTGCTATTCAAATTTCAATATCTGAATAAGGTCTTGAATAAGGTCTTATACAGTGCTGATTAACTTTCAATATCTGAATAAGGTCTTTAGAGAGTGCTAATTAACTTTCAATATCTGAATAAGGTCTTTAGACAGTGCTGATTATCTTTCAATATCTGAATAAGGTCTTTAGACAGTGCTAATTAACTTTTAATATTTGAATATAGTCTTTAGATGGTGCCAATTAACTTTCAATATCTGACAAAGATCTTTAGACAGTGCTAATTAACTTTCAATATCTGAATAAGGTCTTTAGACAGTGCTGATTAACTTCTAATATTTGAATAATGTCTTTAGACAGTGCTAATTAACTTCCTCTATCTGAATAATGCCTTAGACAGTGCTGATTAACTTTCAATTACTGGATAAGGTCTTCAGAAATTGCTAATTAACTTTCAATACCTGGATATGGTCTTTCGACAGCGCTGATTAACTTTTAATATCTGAATAAGGTCTTTAGACGTTCCTAATTAACTTTCAATATCTGATTTCTATCTCAAGTTGTGATTTTATACGCACCTATGAAAACATAGCCGCTGAAACAGTCAAAACTGGTTATCATTTTCATGCTAAGATCTCACCAGGTGAGCCATAAGTGCTTTATCTAACCACTGTCAGAGAAAACAAAGAGAAGAAAAAGAATTGGATTAGTTCAGCATCGAATGGTAAATCCGCCTATTTATAACCATTAGCACAGCCAAAATATCTACGGGGGGGGGGGGGGGTGGGAGTGGCACTTTAAATTAAGTTTAACCAGTAGAGCATCTCAGCTGGAGCCTTCTGCGGTCAACTTTGAAGTGAGGAAGGTTTTTGTTAGACAACTCGATCATCTCCGGCTCCGATTTTAGTTTAATGCCCTGAGGAGTTTCTTTTTATCTACCTCGAAAGTTAGCTGTGATATGCATTAAAGGACAAGTACCTGTGTTCTTGGAGCCAAGATTTCTGGTACACAACAATTCTCAATACGGTTTCTTGCGTGTGTGTGTGTGTGTGTGTGTTCATTTAAGCGGTGAAATGATAAAAGTGAAATGTCTCAATGTAAATTTTCCCTCCTCCTCCTTCCTTCAAACATTCTTTATTATTTGTTCTAATTTACCTAAACGCTCCACCCACATAACTCTCTCTCTCTCTCTCTCTATCTCTCTCTCTCTCTCTCTCTCTCTCTCTCTCTCTCTCTCTCTCTCTCTGGCACTAGAATGGCACAGTCTTCTGATTATTCTGGGTAAAATAAACCTAGGCAAGCGTATAAATATCAAAATTAACAGAATTCAGTGTGATAATTTACTAATACTTAAAAGCCTTACTCAATCAAATATAAACATCAAAACTTTGGGAAAAGTGTCAAGCTCCTGTCAAATCTCTACATGGTTTTAACAAATAATAACGAAAATATACATTTTCAAACATTGTTACCGGGCCTTAGTGATTACAACTTCGAATCATCGAAAAGAGTAAAAGTAAAATAAAAAGGGTTTCACACCTTTCTGAAGAAACAACCATCAAATGGATTACTGACAAAACTGGTAACCTTCAGGGGAAAATGTTGGGTATAGTGTCACATGGCAACCTAAAACAGGAGGGCACCCCCGTATTTTCACAGCCGAGTAATGACAGAATAAGTAACAAAAGAAAAGAAACAACATCACACTAAATAAGTGGTGAACATGTTTCTTGTTAGGGATTATATCCCTGTCAAGAACATGAATGATCATATTTCTCTGAAAAAATCCAAACTGGTTCATTGTTGTAATGGTAGATTAAGGACTTTAAAACTGCGAGAAAAGGATGAAAATACACAGAATGTTTCTGGTCCAGTAAGTACATTTGTACCACAGATGTTTTCGAAATATGAAAGATTTTACCCAACTAAATAATGTAAAGCAAGAACCCATCGAAATGTAAATGAAGGTATTGTGGAAATATTTCTGAGAAAAAAGCGAATGGCACTGAAAAAGAGACAAACAACGCCATTAGCTTCACAAAATATCGGCTACCTGCCTACTTGACATGTGTTGTAGAGTAACTAAAAGATGTTAATCCTTCACCATAATCGTTTTCTGAAACACTTATAAGGTATTGAAAGCTTTATTTCATAATAATTCATCAGAGATTATGATGCACTATAAAGATTATTTCGTATCGACTGCTGCACTCTGAGGTCCAGGAACTGACATTGCTCGAGGCTAAAGTCATAAATTAAACAAACGTGACGAATCCAAGCAAGATATAGAGTTGCACGAGAATTACATGGAAATTTTACGCCAGGCTATCCAGACCTACTGCTGTGAACTTCATGAAAACACTCTCTAGGGATACGTAAAATCCTATTCTATAAAAAAAAAATGGCAATCATATGATCTAGGGAGAAAGATCAAAGATTCATTTGTATGAGAGAAAGTTAAAATAATGGCACAAAGTAAACCAACATTTTTAGACGTCATGACAAGTGAAAGAAGCTCTGATGAAGATATGACATCTAATGAATGTTCCACCTTTAAAAATGAAAAGACGAGAGACACGCCACTTCAGAATGACAGAGCTAGTAATTTATTACTGAGCTAGATATGGAATTTAAAAAGTTTCATCTTCCACAATCATTGTGACTAGACGGTGTACTTTCAGAATAAAAGAGAAAGATATAATAGAAACGAAAAATGTGAGGCCTATTTCCAAAAACACCGTGAATTATATAAGAAATGTGGAATTGAATTGATTGATTGACAGGTATGTCAACTAAGCATCGCAGCCTTAAACGAAGGAAAATGGAAGGATGGAAGGAATCCTTAGGCCTGATGGCTGTTGGAAGCAAACAAATTTAGGAGTCTTGTGTTTTCTTGTGTTTCTTTCCAGTTCTCAACAAATGAAATGTAGGATGTGCAAGCATGACAGGTGTTATGTCGCACACTGACAACAAAGAAACTCATCCAGCGTAATGGGATTTAGGCCGTAATATTACCTGAAAGATAGTGATATTGAACGAAAACTTTAACGCGTAACGATGAGGTTTTATATTTGACGAATTGTTATCTATTGAGATTTTTAGAGAATGTACACAAAACGAGCGTTACTTATATCACTATAAAAACCCTAATCAAAAGTGTGGAATCATCACAGCCAGATTACGTGACTGGACCGAAGTAAATTATTCCAAATTTGAAAATGTTGTAAAAAAATAAAAGCTAGTATTTTCCGCTTACTTTTTCCAGCCTCAGCAACGTTAGCAAGCCTGAAAGTGAGGTCATATTTCCGGAGACTGTCTGCGTTAACACAAAAATAAATATGGATTACTTTCCTGCACATGTCGCCTTATTCATTCCTTATTCTTCATTATCTGCGTTAACACAAAAATAAATATGGATTACTTTCTTCCACATGACGTCTTATTCATTCCTTATTCTTCATTATCTGCGTTAACACAAAAATAAATATGGATTACATTCTTACACATGTCGCCTTATTCTTTCCTTATTCTTCATTATCTGCGTTAACACAAAAATAAAGAAGGATTACTTTCTTGCACATGTCGCCTACTTCATTCCTTATTCCTCATTTTTAGATCAACTAACACCCGCAATACTCACTTGTTTGCCTTTCCCTCTCTCTGACATTTATGGATCACTAAGTAGTTAGATCCTTTCAGCTTGTTTTCTAACCATCTGCAGCATAGTCGTTTCTGCTACAACCCTGACATCCTCTGCCATTACATTCTTTAGTTATCCCCATCAAATTCCAGACATCCGACAAGATACATTTTAGGTCATCGCCAGGGCTTAGGCTTCCTACGAAGCCAATTCTACCTTATAATGAAAGTTAACCCTGTGGCCACCCCCTAAAAATAAGGCCGTTTTGAAAACCCACAGTTGATGGCGAAGTGAGGTTAATGTCCGCAAATCTCATAAATGTCAAAATCATGTCTCTCTCCAGGACTAAACACTATATATATCACAGTCAACTAACCTCATCTCAATACAAAAAAATATTTTCTAGTGTAAATCTTCTTCGAATCATTGTCAATGCTTGTTATGTTCCCTCTTTTAATCAAATCAATTTTTATTAGTAATCAGAGTTTCAAATGTAATAAGGTAATTCATTGAAATGGTTACCAATTAATGAAAAATTAGTTAACCTTAAACACCTCTTGTCTTCCGTATCTTGACAACCTAAAATTGCTTTAGAAAGGGGCTATCAAGTGGGCTCCTCTAATGACATAAGGTCATCTTAAAATTATTTCGTTTTTCGATAACTTATTAATCATTCTCTAATGGGAAAATATTTCAAGATATACAAGCAAGAGCCGAAGTAGCAGAGTAACGTTACCGTCATCAACTGCTTGATTACTAGATATTGCAGTGTTAATACAGATTCCTGTAGAAAACTGAAGTCTACATGGTATCAATGGTTCGATAAAGGTAGTTAACTGCACATCGCTTCAGAATAGTGACCAACCAAAATTTATGGCACTTGAGATTCACTCTTGTCGTTTGACCAGATACACACACACAAAAAAAAGAAAAAAGGATACACTGCAATTTCTATACTAAGTATGCTAGTAGAGGCTTCTTTCACAATAATGGCGAAATATCTAAGAAAAGAGGATGAATTAAAGTAATAACAAAAGAATTAACAAATACAAAAATCAAACTCACTCTTGATTATATATGTATATTTAATAGATAGATAAGACAGATTATACCACACACAGAATCCACACACATATATGTATACTATATATATATATATATATATTATATATATTATATATGATATATATATATATTATTACATTTATATGTATAGTATATATATATATATATCTATATATATATATAATATATAATATATATATATCTATATATATGGTGTGTGCGTATTTATGCAACCAATCTTTAAATAACGATGTCGCTTAAAATCCAGGTCGCTTTACCTATGAAAAATCACCGAAGGGGAATTATTTATCAGTTAAAATTCCCTTTCAGTGATATTTCCGAAGTAGAGAGAATCTAAATTAAACGGCATGTGTAGTTTAATGTTTTAATATATACATTAAGTACATATATATTTATACACATTTCTCTCTCTCTCTCTCTCTCTCTCTCTCTCTGTCTTTATAATTTATAATCTATATATATATATATATATATATATATATATATATATATATGTATGTATATATATATATATATATATATATATATATATATATATATATATATATATATTATATATATATGCATTGAAGTAATAAAAGTCCACAGTTATGTAAAATGTGTATTAGGAATACTTAAAAAGACAGGAGCTTTCGTCTACTTGATCAGAAGACCTCATCAGCCGTCTGATGAGGTCTACTGATCAAGTAGACGAAAGCTCCTGTCTTTTTTAAGTATTTTTAATACACATTTTACATAACTGTGGACTTTTATTACTTCAAGATATTCCAGTCACGTTATGGTGATTTTTTTAGATACATATATATACACACACACACACACACACAGACACACACACATATATATCTATATATCTATATATATATATATATATATATATATATATATATATATATATATATATATATATATATATATATATATATATATATATATATATATGTATGTATGAGTTTGTATTTTTGTGCTCTATAGAAATCCGAACCTCTTGACCGATCTAGACGAAATTTGGCACGTGGCATCATTTGACCCAACTTAGAAAATAGGGTAGCTTTCGAACCCGTACCCGCGTCCCCCCGTTCCCCTCCTTTTCCCCTATGCCCCTTACCTTTGTAACTTATATGGTAAATAAACAGGAGTAGTTTATCATACCTCATTTCATGTACTCGAATCCATAGAAATATATTGTTGAAAATTATTTTTATAGAAATATATTGTTGAAAATTATTTTTTCAGTCGCAACAGTAATACCTTGATAAAAGATACAGACAGCACAGTAATATTTGGAAAAAAGGGACAGAACACAGTAATACCTGGTTAAAGAAGACAGACAGCACAGAACTACCTGGATAAAAGGGACAGACAGCACAGTAATAACTTGATAAAACGGACAGTCACCACAGCAATACCTGGATAAATGAGATAGTCACCACAGTAATGCTTTGATAAAATGGACAGACAGAACAGTAATACCTGGATAAAAGGGACATTCACCACAGTAATTTCTAGACAAGAGGGACGGTCACCCCAGTAATACCTGTATAAAAGGGACAGACGGTAGAGTAATACCTGGTTAAAGGGAACAGACAGAATAGTAACATCTGGATAAAAGGGACATTCACCACAGTGATGTCTGGATAAAAAGGATTATACATCATAGTTATGCCTTGTTAAAGGTGACAAACAGCACAGTAATACCTGGTTAAAGGTGTCAGACAGCACAGTAATGGCTGGATAAAAGGGACAGTCACCACAGTAATACCTGGATAAAACAGACATACATCATAGTAATGCCTGGTTAAAGGGGCCAGACATCACAGTAATGTCTGGTTAAAGGGGCCAGGCAGCACAGTAATACCTGGTTACAGGGGCCAGACAGCAAGTCTTACCTGGATAAAAGGGACAGTCGCCACAGTAATATTTGGATACAAGGGAAAGACAGCACAGAAATACTTGGTTAAATGTGACAGACCGTACAGTAATACCTGGTTAATTAAAAGTGTCACCCAGCTCAGTAATGCCTCAATAAAAGCGACAGTCACCACTATAATACAAAGATAAAAGTGACGGTCACCACAGTAATACCTGGCTAAAGGGGACAGTCATCATACAACTGTTAATTCAGACATTGATTTTAAGTATTTTACTGTAAGTCTGCTCTAATGATCACATCCTGTGACAGAGTTAGACAGGGAGATAGGAACTTATCCACAAAATAAAACTAAAACTTGGGATAGTGGCACCTGAGCCACACGCACTAAGCAAAAATAAATAATTGGTCGGCCCGTACATAATACTTATTGCATAATGCCATAAATGACACCAGGGTTTTGAATATAAGAGGGTGTGAGTAAAGAAAGGTCAAATATAAGTAAAATTTATAGGAGTGGCTTTGGGAAGATGAAAGTTTTACCACAGGAAGAAATCCAATAACAAAACTTAACGAGAAATTGGATCTTGAAATTAAAAAGTGGACTTAAGAGATGCTGTAAGAAGAGAATCTAGCCGTTTATTAGTTGAGTGGGTATTTTGAGGAAATGCGAAATGTGAAGGACAGAAGCGATGCAAAATGGAATGATTCAAGAGTGAAAGGATTTTGTGTAAATTTGAGAATACTTATGGAAAACATTGTTGGTGGTCGAAAAAGGACAATAACTAAAAGGTTGTAGAACGAAAAGGTACCAAACGGTAGTGGAATTATAAGTGAGAAGCTACAGTATGTTGTGTTTATGGTGTGAATGAATAGCTGTTTGAATTATAAGGGGTTATTAAGAGTATGTGCTACCTATCCTCCTGATCCTCCCTTGATACGAAAGAAATGCATTTTGATAACAGAACAGTGCAATAAAGTGAAACAATATATAAGCAGGCAAAGGAAAAATGAAAATTTTTGTATTTTGCCTCACCGGCATCGCTCTAAAAATGGGAGTCTAATGTGTTTAAATAACTTTGTTTTTAAGAATAACAGTGAAATATTTAACATTACACTCGAGTCTGTAAAACGTTCTGGAGCAAAACTTGAGTAAAAAGATAAGAGGTAAACCTTGTTTTCGAGTTTGGGAGAAAAGAAAGATGATTGTAAAGGGGGGTTTTGGAGTCCTAAGACCACAGGGTCGCTAACAAAAGGGGCAACAGAATAAAATTTGTTTTTATCCTATATAATTTCACTATGTAATAAGATTAACAATACACTTCCTGATATTAGCGATATGACATCCGACCCAGATATATCCTCGTTCAAGGGAAGGCGGCTCTCTTCGACCATGATCGTGAACTGCGCCCCCGAGCTTTCGTCCAACAAGTACTGAAAGGAGCCTCGCCTCTGTGCCTTGAGTTCGTGTATGTCGAATTTTCCAAAGGATACTTTCCAATATTCTCCTTCTCATGAGCGCCATGCTTGCAACGAGCAGCCGCGTATATTGTAACCAAGTTATTCTGGATTCATTGTTTGTGTGTTATTCGTCGCATACAATGCACGTGGAAGAGAAGCTTGTCCTTGGTAAATGGGAGAGAGTTAGTTTTATTGTTCTGTTAATTTGAACATTCTTACCTTGCAACACAACTGCAAGCCATTAACGTTTATGTATTGATACTGAACCTTTTATTTCTTTTGTGCCTGGACGCGGAACGTGTGTTCGTGTGTTGGACGTAAGACCATCTCTTGTTTTCAATTATCTGAAAATTAAATTGCATTATTAACTCGAGGCGAGTCAAGGTTATTTGCTTTTTAGAACCTCTAATGTTACTATGTTTGCATAGGTTTTATTGCTTGCGAAATCTCCGTATTGCTGCTAAATACTTGGCCTACTATTAATGTAAGTTTGTGTTCTATATGTGAAAGCTTTTTTCTTCTTCTTAATAGCTGGTTATCTCAATAGCTGATTCCATGCGGCATGTAATAATAATACTAATCCGTTGATTAATAGGTACATATTTTGTTCTGTTCAGTTCAAACTAACATCACGGTCCTTCCGAATAACTAGGACATTGCTTTTCGGATGTTATTCGGAAATATGCCTGGAGTTGCTGAGACTGCACAAAAGTACTACTGCAGTTTGGTGGCAAAAGTGTAACTAAGTGGCTGACCAGGTTATGTAAAGTTTATTTGGACAAGGAAAAGGTTCTAAAGGAACTGTTCCTTTACATTAAATTAAATATGATAGGAGATGACAAAGTTATATGCGCATAATTTTGCTAAGTATATCAGGGAATGTATATGTTAGGATTTTCAGATGGTAAGACAGGTGCCAGATAGTTGATAGGCTATGAACAGCATAGAAGAGGGTTTGTGGATCACGTGATTTGTTATGAAACAATTTTGTGCTATGTCAGAACATAAAGATGCTTATGATGTTCCTGAAAGAAAGGTAATGTGAAGGATGCACGGTATTGAGGATAAACTGCTTGGTATTGAAAAGTTTTTATTGATGAAGCATACATTAGAATGTGCTGGCAGGAGTCACCAGTTTTGTGTACGGAGACAGGAATATGCTACCTTTACTATAAGGAAGTTTTTAATATCATTTAAAAAAGTTTGGAGAACTAACAATTAAATAAAGAGGGACGAGGGACAGAAATGTCTATATCATTTGGTATGGATATAATGATGTTCATTTTGTATGGATATAATGATCTGCATAAGAGGAAAAGCAGTAGAAACTGATGCTAAGCTGTGGGTTACGGAGGTTGGCTGTGAGTGGAGAACGAAGTGGCTGATAGTGCAGAGAAACTACACAGATTATTGACATGAGTTTGAATGTGTTTACAATAAAAATAAAGAATGCTCAGTTGGTGGAAAGAGTGTACACTCTGGAAGTGTTGGGAAGACTCGGAGGAAGGAATGGGTGGATGGATGAGGTGAAAGATATACTGGAAAGGAAGAGCCTCAACATACAAGAAGTGAGGTGCAAGACAGGCATGAATGGCGCATTAGGCCCCGTCCACACGGTCGATCTTTGGTCGACGAACTTTGTCCGATGTGACGTCAGAAGCGGAGAAACTGCGAGAAAAGTCAGAACTTTGCCGCGGTTTCTCCGCTTCTGACGTCACATCGAACAAAGTTAGTCGAGCAAAGCTCGGCCGTGTGGACGGGGCCTTATATGAAGGGTAGTTCGACATGTTCCCGGGAAGTCTTAAGCATGGGTGCATGAAGCTGTGTGTGTTGTGGAAAATTTACACAAGTTGTTCACCCACTATTCAGCAGTCTAAGAGTGAATGTGGCAGTGATCAGCGTCCTGTTAGAGGAATGTCATACATATATACATACATACAATCATAAATATATACGTATAGTAAAGTCTAATTTAAATAAAAATATTTTCAAATTACATAATTTGTCCGTCGTCCCTCTATATTTCATTTTTAAATCTCCAAACTTACTTAAATAATCATAAAGGTTCCTTATGATGAAGGTAAGTCCCAACACCGTTCAATTTTTTGGTATATTTAAGCCTAAGACAACGTTTATGGACAACCTTTTACTATAAAAGTTAATTCTTTTCCGAAAGAAAACTCAGAATTGTTAAACTTCTACAAGATGTGTAGCCCCGTAAGTTGAGGAGACTTTTACATAAAAACTTTTTGACGCAACTCGGTTGGACCTCCAGTTACTTTGAAAATAAAAAGTCTATTAAAGAATGAGTATAAAAAGTCTAAAAACCTATGGAAAAGAGAGTAACTTTGCGCCTGAGTTTCTTTTTTTCTAGAAGAAATGTGAGATACCGTTTGTCAAATGGGGAAATTTTGAAACAAACAATCCCTCCGAATCTTTCTGTCTTGAACTGAGCATACGGTCAATTAGCAAAGCAAGGCGCTGAACAACTCTAGCCCTAAGCTTCCATGGTCTTATTCAGTAAGATTATCGACACACTTCTTCAAGTTTATCTATTAGGGAAACAACCACAATGAGTATCAAATCTGCTAAGGAGGAAGAAAAAACCTGTTTTATGGTTGGTTAAAGATTTAACGAAACGATGTAAAAGGTGACTGGGCGGATATATAACGTAGTAGCCTGCAATGTAAATTTTGACTGGGCGGATACATAACGTAGTAGTCTGCAATGTAAATTTAAGTAAGCACTGTGCAGTATTTAACCGCAAAACCAATATTTTATTAAGAACACGTTATATGATCACGGCACTTCCACTTGTGTCCTGTTACATTTATATTTTATGATCTACTTGTAACTTATTCAGTCCAGTCATCTTGTAATTATGTTGCACTACAATATTAGCCTCTTTTTTATATATTGCTAGGGTTTGCAGAATTCCAACTTATTTTTAATGAAGACATATTCTTGTTTCTGATTGTTGAAGGCCTCGCAGGTAGGTTATATATTTCATCCTTGATAGAAATTCAGTAGCTTGAAACTGTTTAGTAATATATTTTGGGGGATAAAGTTTAGTTTCCATCTCTTCAACTTCTTCAAAATGTTGGATTAATTGTGTAGATATTTCAAGGTCTTATTGTCTTGAACTGTCGTAATTCTGAATTACGGAAGAATATTTGAATTCCACTAAGGAATGTAATGTTGCAAGTATCAGCTTATCAGCACGACAAATTTCAGTCAACATTTTTTCTCCCTGTTCACTTAAAAGAAAAAAAAAAGTTGCTTTTTTGTATCTATTTACCACAATGGACTAAGCCTTCCAAAGGTCTCTGATTCGAATCAGGAGATTTCCAAACGATTTGCTTCGAAAACAGAATTTAAAGAAAAGCAGATTACTACAGTGGGCCAAATTTGATCGGCATGATGGGAAGCTTGAGAGTTTCCTTTTTTTTATGAATATAATAAGTGGATACTGAGTTTTCATAAAAGAGAAGGCGGTAGACGCTTTTGAAATAAACTGCCCCTAGAGAATGTTTAATGAGTAAAAGGGTTGAAAAAAAAGAACATGTAGGTAAAGGCGACAATGTCTCAACAAGTTATTAAAATGGGTCCATGAACAGAAAATACTCGTTGATGGGTTCGACTAGCTTTTATAAATCCTCAAAGTTCGTGCAAGAGAATTGAGAATGACCCATCATACATAATGGGAACTTTTAAGCTGTTATTATGATGGATGACCTACATTTTAGGCTATTTAAGTATTTTACATTCTGGAATTATTAGAACAAAAGTTCCAGTGACAGTAGTATTCTTCTTCTCTCATATACAACTGGAAAATGAGAAACTGATTATAACAGTACTACTACTATGAGGCGTGTAACTATGGTGACTCTTAGAAAAGTGGCTGTTAAAACTGAAACTTATTAAAACCAATAGTCTTCATAAATAGTTTATTATACTTTTCATGTCATCTGGATACTGCTGTGTTGAAGTTTTCCCATAAGGGTAATAATAATAATAATAATAATAATATAATAATGAAAATAATAATAATAACAATAATAATAATAATAATAATAATAATAATAAATAATAATAATAATAATAATTCAATAAGAATCAAATAATAATAATAATAATAATAGCAATAATAATAATAAAATTATAAAATAAATAAATAATAATAATAATATTCCACATAGCAAGCGAATGTCCGGCACTTGCACAGAACCAGTACAAAAAGAGGCATGATTCAGTGGCAAAAGCCCTCCACTGGAGCCTGTGTAAGAAACATCAGCTACCTTGCAGTAATAAGTGGTACGATCACCAACCTGAAGGAGTAATAGAAAACGACCGGGCAAAGATCCTCTGGGACTATGGTATCAGAACAGATAGGGTGATACGTGCAAAGAGACCAGACGTGACGTTGATTGACAAAATCGAAAAGAAAGTATCACTTACTGATGTCGCAATACCTTGGGACACCAGAGTTGAAGAGAAAGAGAGGGGAAAAAATGGATAAGTATCAAGACCTGAAAATAGAAATAAGAAGGATATGGAATATGCCAGTGGAAATTGTATCCATAATCATAGGAACACTAGGCACGATTCCAAGATCCCTGAAAAGGAATCTAGAAAAACTAGAGGCTGAAGTAGATCCAGGACTCATGCAGAAGAGTGTGATCCTAGAAACGGGGCACATAGTGAGAAAAGTTAAGAATATGGACTCCTAAGTTGGCAGGATGCAACCCGAACCCAGACTGTAAATACCACCCAGTCGAATTGGAGGACTGTGATAGACAAAAAAAAAAAAAAAAAAAATAATAATAATAATAATAATAGTTTTTATCATCAGCTCAAGGCCATATACATGGAATATACAAAGAATAGACAATAACACACAGTCTAGATACAAAACATAAAAAGAATAATCGGCAATATCCACACTTGCTGAGGTAGTGTAAAAGATGGTAATCCAAATAATGATCATAATCCTAATAAAATTGAGTCTATTCAGTTAAAAAATTGAATGTAAAAACTATATTGGTTATAATCACGGCAGTAATGAAAAAAAGAAAAATACCAGTAATAACAATAGTCGTAGCAAATACAATAATAATGCAAAATTATGCAGATGACATTTTGCAAAAACAGATTAAGTCATTTAGGGTACAAACGCCTCATTTTCCCATCCTCCCAACAGTTTAGGTCTTCTTGCCTCAGAGTCACTGCTCAGGATGCGTTGTATGAGCGAATTGCTGCTGTTTCGCAATCAGGTTATCAAACTGGACATTGTTCGCCTTACAATGATTTTTAAATTGTCCAGGTGGTTTTCTGTGAACATCTGTGTGGCGGATTGGTAGCGAGGAGTGTTTGTGAGGCATCTCAAAATGTCATCGTGAAAAACAGTCATACGTCTCATGGTCTCTAGGGTGTAGTTCGTTCACAGGAAGCACCCATAGATACTGTAGCAACAAGAATTCCAGCCGATGATTTCCGAGGAAAATTTGTGGTTCTGCAATAAGATTAAGCGATCTCGGGAGCAGCGACATGCACTGGGTCCTGGTTTCGGTGTACAGGATATCAAATTCCACTGCATATTGGCAGCAAGTGTCGAGACCTTAGTGACCTTGCACTGTTGGGGAAATCAGAACCATATCGTCGGCGTAACAGAGGTTGTTTATAGTTGTTTCATTGACAGTGCATCCGATTGGGAGTGAGTTCAGTTTGACATTCAAGGCACCTGGGTACGTTTTAAACAGGTATAGAGAGAGAATGCCCACTTGCCGAAGCCCGTTTAGGGAGCCGAAGGTGTAAGACAATACGTTACCCCATTTGACACAGAATTGCTGTGTGGAGAACCAGCAATATAAAATGCCAATTAAATATAGAGGTGTGGCTTTTTTTTATGCAGCTTCAGGTAGTTTACTCTGTCAACTGCTTTTCTCACATCCACAAAATATAGAAAAACAGGAGAGGCTGACGATAGGCAATAGTTCAACAATTCTTTCAGTATGTAGATGCAGGTATCGGTTGAGTGGTTTGCTTTAAATCCGAACTGGTTGTCAGTTGTGTGTACATAGGGGAGAAGTCTCACTAGAACAACCGACTCAAGTATCTTCAACGCGATCGTTGTGATTGCAATCTGCCGGTAATTGCCAGGGTCAGCTGCATCCTTTAGCTTGTTTTTGACTAATGGTATCAAGTGAACTAAGACTAGGGATTCTGGAAGAAATTAGTGAATATTGCATGCATTGAATACGGCAGCTATCAAAATGTAAATTATTGGATAGCAGAATTTGGAAGCTTCCGCAGAAAAGCAACGCAGCTGGGCAATTTATTATTAGGTACGGTGATTATGAAATCGCAGATGCTACCTGGCGTAATACGATCTGCAAAATAAAATAAATGTTATCAGTAAGGTGGTTATCTACATCCTTTCAGGAGTCTTGATCGTTTATGCAATTCAGGATATTGCTGAAGTGATCGCCCCACATACTCTCTGTGATAGCTTTTTAGTTTTGGGATTTAAGGACTGGATATCTATTCAAAGACGAGGATAATCACTGGATTATAAGTTTCTAGACATTGCATCAGCTCTTAGTTGTTTTTCATTTAATCTGCAGTACTTCAGAGCAAGTTTGAACTGCGCTTTCGCCTGTCTCAGGCTACCATTTTGCCTCCATAGTATAAACATTTCTCGTGAATATGTATAGAGATCTTTAACCAAGTCAATCCATCCAGGTATATTACGAGAATTACCTGACGAAATCTAAAGGTATCCCTGCCCGAAGCAAGCATCGTGGAAATCATGTTTGAATAAAATTCATTCAGATCCCTCCTGTGGTGGTCATTTCTACAACTAGTGTTAGTACAAAGTAAGGCATCTGCTGGTTGAACTATTGACCACATCCTGGTTTCCGTGGTCGCCGTAAAGTATCTGGTTTTCTGTTGGTTTTTAAAATCCCATTTTACAGCTGGTGGGCAGTAAGTTAGGGGGTTCAGGGTAGGGAGGGTTAGGGTACTGAATGACACCTGCAATGGGATGTGATCGTAGCCCGTTGCAAGGTCATAGGGAAAATTGTAGGCTGTAATTATGTCCGCTCTATTTTGTACATATGAATAGGAGGAGGGAGGGAGGGAGGAGCATTACATCTCTAATTTGAAGAGCATGATTTTGACAGAGGCGAATAAGTTCATTATAAAATTATTTTGTGGGGTGAGAATTATGGTTCCCGACTATACAAATATGGTGAGCAGGAGAATCGTGAATAATAATGTGTAACTCACCTAGGATCATGCAGTATTGATCACAATTATAGTTATTTTCCCAGGGCATATAAACATTAATTATTAGGATTTGACAGTACTGTCACTTGAAGCCCCAGCAATCTGTCACCCCTGTAGGTCTAAACATTTACCATGTTGTCTAACGATTTGTGCCACAGGAAAGAAAGGCCCGCTTTTGGGCGACCAGCTACGATTTTATCTGTAACTTGCATCGATGAAGTTGAGAAGGCTTTGAAGTCTTCATGTATTGAATTGCAGATGACAATGTCATGTGGCCTGAGGAGCGTTTCTTGCAATGCAGTGATGCCTTTGAAGTTTTTGCAGAACATGCTTAGGAGAGGAATGTTCTTCTTGATGCAAAAAATATTCCAAAAGATTA
This sequence comes from Macrobrachium nipponense, assembly GCF_015104395.2. Classification (NCBI taxonomy): domain Eukaryota; kingdom Metazoa; phylum Arthropoda; class Malacostraca; order Decapoda; family Palaemonidae; genus Macrobrachium; species Macrobrachium nipponense. The sequence goes on from NC_061096.1 coordinate 14,533,818, forward strand.
TATCTAATGTATACATGACTACTCACGAAGATGGGAGATGAAAGCGCTGATTATTTGGGTGGATGGGGGGGTTAGCCAGGGGGAGTGGGCAGTCACTCGCCGTGGGTGGTTGACTGGCACTCGCGGTGGAAGTGACCCTGCTTCGGGTAAGTGCCTCGAGGGAGGGGGGGCGTTTGGTTGGTCCCGGATTAGGTTATATCTTGAAACTTTTATATTAAGTCCGAAATTCTCGCCTTTATGAACATTGAGGTATTGAAATAGGCAGGTAATCCTGCTAGCCACTTTATGTTTACTTTTGCATGGGAGTTCGTGGGAGATGAGAGGGACAGAGCCTGTGGAAAACTTGACTCTCTCCACTATAGCGTCTAGCGTGAATTGCTGCGTGACATCTCTTCTCAGGTTTCAGGCAAGGTGAAACATGCTTGTTGGGCTCCGGTCCAGTGGTGAAACGAGAGGTTCTTTTCTTTCTACTGCTTGTTTGCGTCTGCCAGCCCCCAGACCCCTCAAGATCACTCTCATCCACATCCACGATAGCGGGTTTGTGGGGGAGAGATAGGGTCGGGAGATTCACGAGGGCTGGTGATCGTCACTGGAGATCTATCTTCCACTGGAGGCACTGGGGAGGGAGAAGGGGTTGGGAGTCCAACATTCCCCTCAGAACGGTCTATAGGTGATGGGGGCACTTTGACCGAGGAAGAGAGGCCACTTGACACCTGGGTGGGTATGGCCATCTCGACATCGTGTCGCACCCTCACTTCTCTCATGTTGCTGGGAGGCAAGTAAATAATGGATGTAGCATTCAGAGGAGTCTGGTGGCTATCTGTGCATTTGTCTAGTGATTCCTGCACTCCTTTGATTGCATCCCAGATCTGTGCAAGATTGTTATTTATTTCCACAATTTTAAGACTGTCTAGGGATTCCTGTAGTCCTTTGATCACGTGCCAGATTCTTGAAATTTTATCATTTGTTTCCTCGATTTTTTCCGAGTTTTTTTTTTTCAAATTATTTCTGAGAGGAATTTTGCTGTTTGGAAGGCATTTTCTGCTGTGTGGTACACTGCAGGTAGGCTAGGTCAGCAAGCCCTTTTAGAGCCAGATTGTAAGGGTCATCGGCGTAAATTTCCACCAAGCAGGTCGTCCTTAGCCACTTAGTGATGTATGATATTTTCTTGTGAATGTTTTTTAGTATCAGAACTTTGCATTTCATACATATTATGCAACATTAATTTCCTCATCGGAGACCACATCACTGGCAGAATGTATAGCAGACTCGATATATCTGCAATTACACAACTCTCTCCAGCTTACACGCCAGGTATTACTTGGAGACACTATTAACACATTGCCTACCCTAGGAGGTATAATCACGAGAGAGACCTCCAACATGCCTGCTGCATATGGCTTGCTTATAGTACTATCAGTTTAAATAAAAATTAATAATAATAATAATAATAACAATAATAATAACAATCCACAATTACATAGTAAACTATATTACCATCAAAAATAAACAAGCAAAGACTTTCGAGCACCCGAACGGTGTGCCTCATCAGTGTTAACGTTAAGATGTAACAGAGAGGTTAGTTTTCTTATGAAGAGCTTTTATAAATGGGGGCGGGCCGAGAAGATAACAGCTGATCACGGAAGTGCTGGTTCGGGTGTTGATAGATTATTCCAAATTAAACAGGCAGTTGCGCCAACCTCCTTGATCTTTGAACTTGCAATGTTGCATCTGCCTGCACTGTACAGGTGCCACAGTCGGAAACATCTACAGGGACGTCGGCAAAGGCAACATCACAAGTTCGAAGATCAAGGAGGTTGGCGCAACTGCCAGCTGAATTTGGAATAACCTAGCCACTACTGAACCAGCAATTCCGTGATGGACTGTTATCCTCTCGCCTTGGGCCCCCTTTTTAAAAAGCTTTTCGTAAGAAAACTACCCTCTCACTTTAAATTCTAACATTAACACTGATGGTGCTCGAAAGTCTTTGCTTGGTAAGAACAGGAATCTGGTAGACACGATCCTTGACGTACCCCCAAAGGAAAAAATCCAAGGGGGTAAGATCAGGAAAGCTAGGTGGCCATGCGTATGGAGGGATGGAATATCGTCTCGACATTGTGAGGGTAACTGGAGGTGCATATGTGAAATGTATTGCGTGAAATGCTCTGAATGTAAGCTTGAGGAAATTTACAACATTCTACAAAAAACTGCATTACTCTGTTATATGGTTTCTAAGCAATAAATACTTGTAATGGTACTGGGACTTTATGGACAGCCTGTAGATTACTATATAATAGTGGATCTTTATTACACAGATGTTTTTCAAGAGATTGTGAATTATTTCTTAGTAGTATAATAATAATAATAATAATAATAATAATAATAATAATAATAATAATAATAATAATAATAATAATCAATACTTAGGAAGCAGACCCTCTCTCAAGCATACTTTATTAAAAGTAAAGGCTACTTCAGCAGCGTTACACTTGTAGAGGTTCTTCTCTATTTTCCGAATAGCGGCTTTTTCTGGCTACTTAGACAGGTTAGTAGAGCTCCTAT
>NC_061096.1:14541879-14556791 GCF_015104395.2 Macrobrachium nipponense
TTTGTCTTTTATTTTCTTTTGTATTTCTGTCGACCCCAAAGAGACCCCCAGCGGGGAAAGACCAAAAGATATAAAGAGGGAGAGAGAAGACTATTGATTGCGTTCCCCCCAAAAGACCTAGAGAAGTGAAGAACAATCTGAACGTTTTTGATGGTGGCAACGTTTACGCTTATTTTTGAGTATAAGTAAAGAGTAAAGAAGTAAATATGTTGGCTAGATGGCAGTGTTGGCAATGATTAAATAAAACTGATTAATCAAGTGATTAAATCATTGATTTTTTCATTTTAAAAAATCATGATTTTTAAATTTTTTTTATATAAAACTATTTTAAATTTGAAAGCAAACAAATTAAAAAATATGGGTTGGAGGTTAATAACAACTTAAGCACAACTGTGCTGCATCTATTTATTTTGATATAAAAAAAAGTGCTAGTACATGTTATAGTCTCTGTATTTTACTTTTCTTCATTGTTGTGTTTGAGTACTTACGGGTTTATTTTATTCTCCTTCTCTCTTCTTTCTTATCATCTTCTTCGTAGCTTATTGGTCATGTTTGGAAGGTTATCTGTTATATGGGCTACCCTCCAATTATCACTTGTGATGAGTTTCTATTCTCTTAGGAACATTGTAGATTTATTTCTTTTCTTCCAGGTCTCTCAGGAGGACTTTTTACATTAATTAATTAATCTTACCACTTAATTAATCTTACTTATAATTAGAGTACAAGTTTACAATTTCCCTTTACACAACACTACACAGGAACAGAGGGAGTAATGGATATAGCCTCCCCGTATAAGGCTTAGATCCTAACTAACTTTCTCTGGGAGCTGAAGTGAAGTCTGAACCTAACTCACAAGTTTAGCTCCTCCTTAACTTCTTACTAAGACACATCCTACTACTTCTTGAGTGGCTTTCCTTACTTCCGGTGTCACCCCTAGATTAGTCTTATTGGTTCCGTTAATCTACGGTAACCACCCACTGAAGGTGTCAAAGTTCAGATTTTCCACTGGAGTTTGCATTTTACTGTTTTGGCAAACGGCTGCCTGTGTTTTGTCTCGTTTCCGAAACTGCTATTTCTGCAGTCTGATACTGCCACACATCTACTCCCTTTTCTACCTCTCTTGGTAGACCTTTTCATTACTCTACTCTCACTATATATATATATATATTTTTACCAGTGGATGTTCCTATCTAATTGTCCCTACATATTTATAGACAGACTCCTGTTGTTCCCTAACATACATACTTTAGGCCAGAGCTGGAAACCGAAAAGATAAATCAATAGTAATTCTGTCATAAAATACATTTTGAGGAAAATAAGGATTGAAAAAAATCTACCAAATAAAAAAAACAAATAAATACAAAATCATATAAATCACAGATTTTTTTTGAGTTAAACAAAATAAAAAAAATTACCAACCCTGAGTAGATGGATATATTATTAATATAAATGGAAACACAACGATATCAATCAAAATAATACTGTTATGGGATAAATATAAAACGGGAGCATATTAATAAAATGTAGACACAAAATTTTAAACAATTAGAAAAAGAACTCTGACGCAGGTTAAATATAAAGATGGAAATGTATTAACATAAATGTACACATAAGGATACTGATACAAAAAAAAAGAACTCTGACATGGGGAAAGTGATAAATAAACGCGAGAAACTAATAAGAATAAAACTGTTTAGTGGTAAATTTCTATTATAAAATAAATATAAAATAGAAATGAAAAACTTGGCTAAAGAAAAAACATACAAAAAGAAAGATTTAAAACAAATAATACTAGGAAACTGTTTAGTGGAAAATTTCTATTATAAAATGAATACAAAAAAAAAAACTTGGCTAAAGACAAAAACATACAAAAAACATGTAATACTAGGCTTCGTATGAAAGACATAAGATGAAAGCCGATTAACATTGAATGTTTATGACAAAAATGAATAGAAAACGAACGCAAAAGTCGGCTGCCTAAATAGAAACTATGTAATACTGGACAGCGTATTGACGCAACAAAAAAGACTGCGAACGAGAGACGTGTATACAACAAAGAAAAAGTTACGTACAATTTCAGCTCCGAGGCGAAAAGAATTTAATAACACAAGAAAATACAAAAAAATTGGAACAAATAAAAATAAGAAAAAAAAAAAAGAAGTCCGTGTAAATCCTTGGGAAACATTTCGGACACTGGCAAAAGCAACGAGAAACGAGAGAGAAACAACACGAGGTGAAGAACAAGGGGAAAAAGGTTCGGAAAAACAACGAGGGGGGAATGAAAAGACGGAAACGGTGGAAACAAACAGTGGTGGGGGGGGGGGGGGGGGGGGGGGGGGGGGTGTTGGACACTGGAAAAACACATGACGCGAGAAAGTGAGTCATAGACAGGTGGTAGAAAAGACAAAAGGAAAGTGGAGAGCAGAAAATATAAAGAGAGAAAGAGACAAACACAGAATGGGGTCAGCAAAAAAAATTATATATACAAAGAATTTTTAAAAATGGTATCATAAGTGTAAATGAAACGATATGAGACAGCAGAAATATAAAGAGAGCTCTCAGACGGAATGGGGTCAGCAGAAAAAATATAAAAAGAGAATTTAACAAAATACTATTATAAGTGTAAATGACATGATATGACTGTCACACAGAACTTCCAAACTTCAAGCAGAGATCTATATGAAAAAATGACTAAATGACTAACAAATTTACTGGCACACAAAACTTCAAAACTTCAAACACACACAAAAAAAAAAAAAAAAAAACGCTCGGACATATGAAACAAATGAGAGAAAATACAGGAATCGGATTGAAATCTGTTCTAGCAACGAGAATGCTATTAGCAAAACATGGCAAGTCTCCGTAAGGCTTCTTACACAGAGCACTAATTCTGCAACAGCTTAAGTGACTAAAGTCGTTGTAAAATCTCGCCCCCACAGGTTTCAGTAAAATCTGTCGTACAACATCCAAAATATACACCAGTGTATATTTTGTGTGTACTCCAGAGGATTCTGAAAGATCGACTAGTCACGTCATAGAAAGTAAAACCATAAATGTGAAACGGTAAATAATAACAAAAGATAGCAATTCTGTATAGAATCTCGTTTTTACTGCTACATAAACAGACTACACCAATGTGTATATACTGAAATACTACAGAACATACTAGTTTCTTGCTGTGATTTGCTGGACGATAATGTATACTTCGAAAGATGCATAATTTTTGACATTCTGAATGAATTGGGAAAGATCTAGGTCCAACACCATGATAATGGCTGCTTTTTTCTGAGTCTGCTTTACCTAAACGTTTGCTGTAAATGGTAATGAATGAATGCGATATATATGTTATATGGATATTTAATATATATATATATTTTATATTTATATATTATATAGTATATATATATATATATAAAGATATAATATACTTTATATATATATATATATATATATATATAATATAATATATATATAATATATATATATATATATATTTATATATATATATATATATATATATATAATATATATATAATATATAATATATATTATTATATATATATATTATATATATACTATATATATAAAGGGAGGGAGAGAGAGAAAGGATTATACTCTCCGCTCACAACCAAGGGACCCACATCCAATCACAGATAAGGTCAAGTAAGTTAACAAAATGAGTCTCTTGCCATAAAAATTCATGTGGCCCCTGTTCGTGGATTATGTACCTGGTTGATCTTCGATGATTGTACAGAGAGACAGAGAGAATAAACAAACTTGCAATTAGCGCAGTACTCCGTCAAATTCATATTATGAATAAAACGTGAGGCATGCACTCCACAGCTACAACTTAGTTCAGCCTGAAAGGTTGGCAGCCATTACATGGTTCAGGTGTTAATGGTGGTTATTGTAGCATCCAACCACATTATATAACAAATGAATTTCTATCACCAGAAATATATTCCTATTGGTTCCGCATTGGCAACAGCAGGAGCAAACTCAGGAAACTAAATTGATAGGCAGGTACGAAAACCACTCGTCAATAAGGAACTAGAGTGACCTGGTATTGGCTGCTAAACGTACTTGCTAAAGCAAGGTGGGACTGTGAAGAGCAGGCCGTACCCTGTGAGGCATGCACTCTGCAGCTACACCTTAGCTCAACCTGAAAGGTTGGCAGACACACAAGGTACAGGTGGAACTAGTGAGGCACAAGCACCCGATTGTAAGGTGCCCTGGTATTGGCAGCTGACCTGACTTGCTAAACCAAGGTGAAACTGTGAAGTGCAGGCCACACAAGGGGTGGGACCCGGTGAGGCATGCACTCTGCAGGTACACCTTAGCTCAACCTGAAAGGTTGGCAGCCACACAAGGTACAGGTGGAACTAGTGAGGCACAAGCACCCGATTGTAAGGTGCCCTGGTATTGGCAGCTGACCTGACTTGCTAAACCAAGGTGAAACTGTGAAGTGCAGGCCACACAAGGGGTGGGACACTGTGAGGCATGCACTCTGCAGGTACACCTTAGCTCAACCTGAAAGCCTGGCAGCCACACAAGGTACAGGTGGAACTAGTGAGGCACAAGCACCTGATTGTAAGGTGCCCTGGTATTGGCAGCTGACCTGACTTGCTAAACCAAGGTGAAACTGTGAAGTGCAGGCCACACAAGGGGTGGGACCCGGTGAGGCATGCACTCTGCAGCTACACCTTAGCTCAACCTGAAAGGTTGGCAGCCACACAAGGTACAGGTGGAACTAGTGAGGCACAAGCACCTGATTGTAAGGTGCCCTGGTATTGGCAGCTGACCTGACTTGCTAAACCAAGGTGAAACTGTGAAGTGCAGGCCACACAAGGGGTGGGACCCGGTGAGGCATGCACTCTGCAGCTACACCTTAGCTCAACCTGAAAGGTTGGCAGCCGCACAAGGTACAGGTGGAACTAGTGAGGCACAAACACCCGATTGTAAGGTGTCCTGGTATTGGCAGCTGACCTGACTTGCTAAACCAAGGTGAGGCTGTGAAGTGCAGGCCACACAAGGGGTGGGCCCTTTTTAGGCATCCACACTGTAGCTGCCAGCTTAGCTCAGCCTGCACAGTTGTCAGTCATCATTTAGTACTTGTGGCATCAATGAGGCACAAGTACCTGATAATGAGGGTGCTCAGTGATTGGCTGCTGACTTTGCAGGTCAGACCAAGGTAAGGCAGAGAAATGGTACAGGTGGCACTGGTAAGGCACAAGCACCTGATAATGAGGGTACCCTGCTATTGGCTGCATACCTGCTAAACCAAGCTGCACCTTGGCTCAGCCTGAAGGGTCGGCAGGCATTAGGTGGTACAGGTGGCACCAATGAGGCACATGCACCTGATAGTGAGGGTGCTCAGCGATTGGCTGCTGACTTTGCAGGTCAGACCAAGGTAAGGCAAAGAAGCGCATGTTGTACAGGGTTGGGGGAAACACAGGACACCGGGTGGGGGTACCCGGCCACAGGGTGGGGGGACCCTGTGGGGACCCTGTGCAAACCCTGTGCAAGATGCACTCCTCTGCTGCACCCAGGTTTGGCTTGCAAGGTCAGCAGTCAATCACAGAACACCCATACTGCCAAATGCACGTGCATCACTGGTGTCACGTGTACCACATAATTCTGCTCACCTCCAAATCAGGAGCACTTTTCTATCCATTGGCTGCCTAGAGCAGGAACCTCTTCTGGTCTCCTCCAGATCAGGAGCACTCCATCCACTTGGTGCCTCAGAAGCACGAACCTCGTCACCTGCACCACAAAGTCCTGATCTCCTCTAAATCAGGACCACCCATCCATCCCTGTGGTGCCTCAGAAGCAGGAACCTTGCCTTAACCAAGAATCCTGATCAACTTTCTCTTCACAGGTTCACAATCCACAAACCTTCTACCTCATAAAATGTGGCCATAGTTCCACTTTGGTGTGTTACATTTTCTTCTAATGGTTCGGCTCTACATCTCTTTCTTCCTCTGGAGGCCTTTCATCCCTATACAGAATGTCTTCTACGATGTTGGTTACATCCAACCATTGCCTCCTTAAGTATCCTCTATTGTCATCCTGGGCATTGCTGAACTCCTGATTATCTTCATGCCCAAGATCTTCACTTTCAGTTCCTGGTTTCTCTCCTTCAGCCTCTGTGATCTCATGCTCCTCCCTTGCAATGCGTTCTAACTCAAAATCCCTTTGAGCAATCCTGTGGAGAAGGCCCATCAACATGTATTTATCTTGCATTCTTAATGCTTCTTCCTGCATCCTTTGCTGTTCTCTGGCACATTTTTCTGCCTTTGCCATACTTCCCTCTAGTGTCCTACATTTCTCCTTTAACAGTTCACATTCTTTTGTAAGCTTTTCAATTGTATGCAGGTTCTGTTTCTCAGCCATCATGAAATTTAGGACTCTTTCCTCTGCGAATTTCAACTCGCTTTTCAATTTCTCCTCGTTGCTCATAGCAACTACCTGGCCAACTTGCAAGCTCGCTACCTCTTTTTGCAAGCAGTCATTCTGTTCTAGCAAGCTTTTTTCTTGTTGCTCCTTCTCTACTAATATCTGCTGATATCTTATTTTCAAGTCAGTTATTTCCCTCTCCTTGTCTCTCAACAGCTCTTTTTCTGTATGTAAGAGAGTTTCCAGCTCATTTCTTTGGGATGATAAACTTTCATAATCTACCTCCTTCTTCTGAAGTTTTCCTTGTAAATGTATTCCCTGTTGTCGAAGCCTCTCAAGCTCCATGCCCTGTTCCTCGCACCGAGTTCTCACTTTAACAAGAGCTTCTTCTTTCTCCTTCACCAAACTACATGTCTCCGTAAGTGAGTCTTCTGCTTTTTTCAGTGAGAGCCATAATTTCTGCACTTCGTTTAAATTTTCTCCCAATTTTTTCTCTAGATGTCTCTGGCTCTCATCATAATCCTCACATAACTTCCTCAACATATCGAGCTCTCTATTTTTCTCACTTATCTCCAGTAGCCATCGCTTTTTAATTTCGATTTTGAAATCTTGTTCTTCTTTGACACTAGAGAGGGCTTTGCCTAATTTTTCTTGTAATATCTCTTGTTCCTCCTTCAGTTTATCTTGGTTAGCTAACAAATCTTTGATCTGCTGGTCTCTGGTCGCAATCATTTTGTCATAGAGACTTGTCATCTCTGTTTTTTCCTCCTCTTTTTCCTTTAAGAGGCTTTCCAAATCCTGCATACGATTAGCCGACTCTTCTAGTTTTTCTTCCAAGAGTGTTTTGTCTGTCTTCAGTTTATCTTCGTTAGCCAACATATCTCTTATCTGATGGTCGTTGTTCTCGACCATTTTGTTATAAAGATTTGTCAGCTCTCTTTTTTCCTTTCCTTCTATCTCCAAGAGCCTTTCTATATCTCGTATGCTATTATGGGCCTCCTCTAATTCCTCCTCCAAGAGCTCTTTATCCCTTTTAAGTTCCTCTTCTTTAGCTAACAAATCTTGCATTTGGTGATCCATATTCTCAATCCGAGTTTGACAATGAATTGTCAGCTCGGTGTTTTCTCGCTCCTTCTCCTTCAAAACGGTTTCCATAACCTCTATGTTACAAAGGGCCTCCTGTAACTTTCCTTCCAAAACCTCATCAGCTTCCTTCATTTTATTTTCTTCTGCAATCAAATTCTCCATGTTACCGAGGGCCTCTCTTAGCTTATCTTTCAAGAGCTCATTATCCTTTCGTAGGGCCTCCTCGTTAGCCAACAAATTTTGGACCTGCTCCACATGGAGATTTATTAAATCTATCTTTTCATCTTCTTTTTCTTTCAATAACTTTTCCATATCCTCCATCTTACTAAGAGCGTCTTCTAATTTTTCCTCCAAAATCCGGTGGTCGTTTTTGAGTGTCTCCTCCTTAGCCATCAAATCGTGGATCTGATGATCCTTTCCCTCCATCTGATAGTCATAGAGCCTTATTACATCTACCTTTTCAGCTTCTTTCAATTCCAAACGCCTTTCTATTTCCACCACTAAATAAAAGGTGTCTTTTAATTTTTCTTCCAAGACCTCGTGATATTTTTTCATTTTCTTCTCATTGGCCAATAGATCTTGGATCTGACGAGCCATGTCCTCCATCTTATTGTCGCAGACGTTTGTTACCTCCTTTTCATCTTCCTTTTCTTTCACGAGTGTGTCTACGTCGTCAATTATGTTGACGGGCTCTCTTAATTTCTTACGCAAAAGGGCGCTCTCCTCCTGCAAGTCTTCTTCTGCAAACAATAAATCAGATTCTTCAACGTCTGAGTCCACAAAATCTGATTCCTCAGTATCTGATTCCTCGAATTCTAATTCCTCAACGTCTGATTCTTCAGACTCTGATTCCTCGACGTCTGATTCCTCATAGTCTGATTCCTCGAAGTCTTGATATTCCTCTAAGGTCTATAATTCCTCAAGATCTCTTAATGGTCCTTCCTCCTCCTCAAGATATCTGGTCCTAGTATGATTTTTGTACATCCTCCAGGCAACAAAGACTGCAAGAGAGGTCAGAACAACAACACCAACAGCGGCCAAAGCAAAAGGACATAATAATGTCCTCCAGCCGCCAACAATGGTGGGGACGACGACTCTCCTGCAATCGACTTCCTGCGCAGATGCACCGATTTCCATCTTTGGTCCAGCATCAGTTGCAATATTTGCAACAGGTACAACATTTGAAACATTCATATTAATTCGCATCGCTACTAGAGCGGTCAGTACACTGTCCACTAGTAGCACCACAGCGAAAGCGAATAGGAATTCAAAACAGATTATAAGGTCATAGTAAGTCACTGACATGATTACTGTATATGCAGTTGGAGGCACTCGACACAAGCTTATTTCTAGGAAATGACACACGAAGGTCTTCGAAATCCAGGCAGGTTCCAGGATCCAAGAAGAGCGGCTGAATCCTCGAGTCCTCTCTCTCCCTCTCTCTCTCTTTCTTCGTTCCATATTGCGAGGAGACTTCTTCCTGAGGAGAGAAAGGAAAGAGTTCCGTAGATCCTGACGACTTAATGAAGACAGATCCTGAAGACTTAGTTCCTATCTCCTTTTTTCGTTCCAGATTACGAGGTGACTTCTTCCTGAGGAGAGGAAAGAAAGAGCTCCGTAGATCCCGAGGACTAATCGAAGACAGATCCATCAATTGTGGTGCTTTTAGAAAACCCAGTAACCATGATTTTTTTATTTAGAAAATTTGTTTTTTCAACACTTCTGTCGAATATCAATTTTTTTTGTTTCCAACACATCAGATTTTTTTCTTGTAACCCACAAGATTTTTCTTCTACTTATTATACAAAAATAACTCCAGATATGAAAGAAAAATTTAAAATGAAAATGAACGCTATTTAACTCTAGAGCTTTGAAATGACAATCGTGTCTTATATAAATGAGAATTTTAAAATTTTAGAAATGCCTCTCTCTCTCTCTCTCTCTCTCTCTCTCTATATATATATATATATATATATATATATAATATATAATATATATATATATATATATATATATATGTGTGTGTGTATTTATATATGTGTGTGCGTGTGTACAAAAGAATCCACAGTAATATACTATTGATCAAGACGAAATATATTTGTGAAAATAAATACAAAGCGGTTATATAGCTTTCGTCCACCCTTTGAAAATAATTCTACAAATATGCTTCGTCTTCCTAATCAAGTATATTACTGTGGATTGCTCTATAAACACACACTCGCCGAAGAAGCCACTACGTTATATATATATATATATATATATATATATATATATATATATATATATATATATATATATATATATATATATATATATATATATATATATATATATATATATATATATATATATAATATATATATATATATATATATATATATATATATATATATATATATATATATATATATATATATATACATATACTATACTATACGATACGTAACAAATAAGAGATAGTATGTGAACTGATCGACAATCTTATCATTATAAAACTTTCACGTAAGACAATCTCAAGCAGATGTTTATCTTTACAATTTACCAAAAAACTTAATTTTTATTGTCCTTCGACAGCACACACACATAATTATATGTGTATAGTATATATATATATAATATTATTATTATATTATTATATATATATATATATATATATATATATTATATATATATATATATATATATATATATATATATATTAATAAACGCTCCAAGAAGAGGTCCATTGGAGGACGAAACTGTTGGGCATTTTCTGAGATATACCTTTTTTCATTTTCCTATGTGGAATACAACTGAAATATATGTGTGTGTGTGTATGTATGTATAATTTGTATATAATACATATTCAGTTCATTAATGCTTCCATTTACTCGACAGCTGTTCCTCTGGGAATTACTACACTACACTCATCTGAATGGCATTTGATTCCTTTGCTCCGCCCACAAGTATACTACTAGATCCAAAATACAATTACAATGACGACATAATAATTCTTACGAACGTGAATTTTGGTACATCGGCGGAAATTGAGTGGCATGGAATTCTTTTGTTTTTAAGTATTACTCTTGTGTATATATATATACACACACACCCATATATATATATATATATATACGTGCCGTCATTACCCACCCAAAACCACGCGGGATTGACAACCACATCACTACGTCAACTATCACGTGCCCACAGAACTACCAAGGACAAAGCCATTGTGATTGCCAGACCACAAGCAGCATTAAATATATAGAGGGGCACAAATACGGCATTTCCATCTATACAAAACAAGAGCGAGAGATACGATCAAGGCAGATTAGAACCACTTACTATATATAAATTACAACTTACTATCGAGTAGTATCCAAAACCAACGTCAAAAAATGCACCAAAGTTTCTTCGGCGCAATCGAGTTTTCTGCACACCGTATAATCAAGGCCACCCTAAACAGATCTATCTTTCGGCAGTCTCGGTATAATGCTGATGAGCCGCGGCCCGTGAAACTTTAACCTCGACCCGGTGGTGGCCTGTCCTATGTCGTTGCCAGACTCACGATTATGGCTAATAAGTAAGATAATGGACAAGGATTGCACTCAAGAAATAGCAATTAGAGAGGATGAAAAAAAGGGGAAGGGGTAATGGACGTAAAGTAAAAGGATAAAAAGTGCGTGCAACTAGGGACCGAAGGGGCGCTGTAAAAAAACTCTTTAATTAATTCCTACGGTTTTGTTTGTCTGTTTGTATGGTGTTTTTACGTTGCATGGAACCAGTGGTTATTCAGCAACGGGACCAACGGCTTTACGTGACTTCCGAACCACGTCGAGAGTGAAATTCTATCACCAGAAATACACATCTCTCACACCTCAATGGAATACCCGAGAACCGAACTCGACACCACCGAGGTGGCACGCTAATACCATACCGACCACGCCACTGAGGCGCTTTTTTTTTTTTTTTTTTTTTTATTTCCTACGGTACACAGCGTTAGGCGCACTGATGGCATTAACGGTGATTATGAGGCTGTCGATTCAACTCACAAAACATGTTCTCCGAACAACGTTCTTTGTCGTCCACGACTTTTATCACTGTTATGCAACTTCCCTCATCATTCCCACTTCCCCTCTCTCTCCCCAACATATTTTGTCCCTCTGTCCCCTCTGGTACTTGGAAACTAAGAGCTACCGAAGCACCAATTTAATCCAGGCAGAGTCTCGAAGCAGACACGACACACACACTGTGTCCCGGGGCAGAAAATATGCAAAATATATTACCCTCCATAAGCATAACAAGTTTCAGGGTTCCCTTAGGACGACTTCTTCTTCAGGCTTCCTATCTTGAGAAACGAGAGAAGCCTGTTGCTAGAGTCTAGAGTCTACTTCCAGGGTTCTCAAGCCCATGATTTTGGACGATAAAATCGTACACTAAATAGGATGGTGTCATCAAAAAGATAGTTACAGATACCAGGACATAAATCAAATCTGTTAAAAGGAAGTAAATGAAAGAGTTAAAAATAACAAAGAGTATAACATTTGATGAGCTAACGGAAAACAAATTGAAAAAAGTATTGCACCTATCTGAAGCTAAAGCAGAGCATCACACAGCTGGTACACAAGGATTGCTTTCTTTCTGTTTCATATCATAAAACTAACGTTCCCCACTTTGTCAATATTTTGGTTGGTCAGGCAGCTTTTAATTTATCCATCTCCTATCAAATCGTTCAAAACTGCCAAAGCTGTACCAAAGAAAATCCCTGAGCTGTTTCAATGGAATCAACTCTTTCTGCAATTCAAATGAATTAGTTCAAAAACAATTCATCAGGACACCAACTCTCTCTGCAATTCAAATGAATCAGTGGTTTAAAAACAATTTATCAGGTCAACATCCCTGTCCTGATACCTCCTCTAGATCCTGTCTCACCTCGCAACTGAATCTAGTTGGCCTTCCTCTCTTTCTTTTGCACGTACTATTTTGGCCAGTGATCCACTGAGCTCATAAAGCAAGTACCTCCGCCACGAGACCAGGAAGCCGGGTACGTTTCTGCTCCTCCATCGTAAAAGATAGGAATTCCCTCCATTTTCTGTTGTCTTCTTTCAATAAAATGGAGCCTACATTCGGGGGGTTAGGCCTAAATCTATTTCCCGCTGCAATGACTACAGGCATTTCTACGCCAGAGGACAAAACAAATCAATAAATCAATCCTTTCCTTCTTATTCCACACCATTTATTTTTTTTTTTAGGCTGATTCTAGAAAAGAGTTTGGGTGACTGCACTGCATTTTTCTTATACAAAAATAACAATGATCAAAACCACGAATAGAAAACGCACCGCTTCTTATTGCATAAATTAAATTTTTGAAATAACGATGCAGTTTATAATTGTATTTAATTCAGGTGTCGTGTAACCTTTTTTTTTTTTTTTGCTTCTAGCTACCCTTCCCTATGAAAGGTATTTACTGAGCCAGATCTTCAGATCAGAATTTCATAATAATAATAATAATAATAATAATAATAATAATAATAATAATAATAATAATAATAATAATAATAATAATAATAATAATGACAATCAAAAGCCACAGTAGTGTTAAAATATATTATTGTACAATGGTGAAAATACAAGGAGAGACTTTCGGATACTGCTCCGTGAGTCCGTATCCCTCTTCAGTCCTGCTGATGGTCAAACAATGGAGGGAGCGTTACAAAAAAAAAAAAAAAAAAAAAAAAAAAAAAACTGGTTCAAGGCGGATGGATTTAAGTGTTGGTCAGGTAATCCCCGTTCGGTTGTTTCTGTTGGGGTGACGGCTGGAACGGCGAAGTGGTCGTTCAGGTGATTCCAGCTCAGCAGACACTCCATCGGTGCCATGACTTGAAGCTGTAGTAACCTCAGTCATCTGGGATAAAAGAGAGGTGGGAGCAATATCAGGGGTCTCACAATCACCAGACATATGAATCCTAAAATCGTTGACAAAGTGGCCAGTTATTAAAGAATTGGTAAAACTATCTTCATCAGTGAAGGTTTTGTTCCGTTCAAAAGCACACCCCTTTCTAATAGCAGCTCCTTCCACTAAGCGACGAACACCAACATCCCCACTCTTAAAAATGACAGAGGCACCAATCCAATTGATCCTGTGTCCTAGAACGAATGAATGTGAAACAAGAGCATTATTCATTGCATGGAGTTCATAGGCCCTACGATGTTCAGAAAGTCTTACATCAAACTCCGCCCACTTTCTCCAAAGTATTTCTGAGGGCAATTGGCACAGGGAATTTGATAAACACCGGGTGTTTTCCTAATGCCATTGTTGTTATTATTGCACACTAACCTATTTCTGATAGTATTTTTAAAATTGAAAGTAATTTTAATTTCTTTTTGCTTACTATTTGCAAGATAACAGGTATTTTCCAGTTTCGGATTGTAAGCTATGGATAAATACTTCTTATTTTTGACCACATTAGGATTACCTGCTGCACTCATGCCGTAATATATTCGTTTTGCTTTAGAGATAGCTCTTTCTATAATGTGAGTGGGATATTTCAGACCCTTGAAAACATTGGAGATATGCTGAAGCTCAAGCTCTAAAAGTTCAATATCACAAATACGAAGAAGGCTCTAAGACAGAAGTTGACAATAATATTCGCTTTTACCCTCAACGAATGAAAGGAATGGAAATGACTGTGGCCTGAATTACTTTGCTTCAAAGATCTTGTGCCATTGGTCTATGGCTAACTTTAACCTTAAATAAAATCAAAACTACTGAGGCTAGAAGGCTGCAGTTTGGTATGTTGATGACTCGGGGGTGGAAGGTCAACACACCAATTTGCAGCCCTCTAGGTTCAGCAGTTTTTAAGATCTGAGGCGGCACAGAAAGAAGGCGGACGGACAGACAAAAAAAAAAAAAAAGCCATCTCAATAGTTTTCTTTTACAGAAAACTAAAAACGGACTTTGAAATATAAATATATATGTATATTCCCCTTTTTCGTCGTTTAATAGAAACTTCAAACGTAATTTTGAGGCGCTTATCCGATAGTTCTTCCGAGACTTGAGGCGTATCTCTTGCAGAAGAGCCTGCGAACTTTTCGTGTACATCACACCATGGAGGAAAAAGTCTAATAACAAAAGTTCTTAATAAGAAAATATGCTTTCGTTAGGGGGGGTGGCCATCCTGCCCGTATGAAATAAAGATTTTTTGATAAAGAATTATGCCCAGGGCAACTTTTTTTTTTTTTTTTTTTTTTTTTTTTTTTTTTTAACTTGCGATGGGTACGTGAGACCTTTGGTATTCAGAGCAGCTGAAGTATGGGCACCTATAGGCTATATGCAGGAGAATTTGTAAAGTTTGGCCTATAGAATGTTAAGATTCGTGGCAGGAGTTTAAGAGGCTGAAAATACTACAAGGCGTGATCCGACCTCCAGCTATCTACGGTTAAATAGAGCG
>NC_061096.1:14557291-14562291 GCF_015104395.2 Macrobrachium nipponense
TAATAATAATAAAAAGGAATTTATATGTTATATATAATTTATATATATTTATATATATATATATATATATATATAATATTTATTATATAATCTATATATATATTATAATATATATATATACTTTTATATATATATATATATATATAATTTTTATATATATTCAAATATATATATTATATATTATATATATATATATATATATTACCCTCGGAGCGAGGGCCAGAAGGTACATGTAGGCCGGGTGACAAGGGGACAACCAGTTTACAGAAAAAGATTCATTTATTGCCAACGCATTTCGTAACAAAAGGTTGTTATATCATCAGGCTGAAACAAATTGCACAGACGAGTTAAATACATGTCACATAATTAAAACGTAAAAAAAACAACCATTCTTAATTAAAAAGTTCCTAAACTAGTTAAAATTGTAAACAAAGAGACAAAAAATATAATAATAATAAAAAGGAAGCGAACAACAGTATTTAAAAAAAGCACCTGCTCTGTCAGAAGATGACAGCTGAATGACAAGGAGGGAAGGCAGAGCCACGAAGAAAACATGCTCACGCCAAATACAGGGGCACAGAAGTGGTGTGTGTGTTCAATCCTGGCGCCAACTGCTTAATGAACAATGACTCAAGAATGGGCAGTTCGTGTAAGTGGCTTTGTTTGGGCCAAGATAGAGAAGTCGGTGTATTTGATATCAACACGGCAAATCTTTGAATGATTTCTGACGTTAGAGAATTCAGGGTTGGACAATTTACAGCCAGTACGATGGCTAACACCTCTATGTAAGTCAGCTCTAACCTTCAGCAATCTTTTGGTCTATCCCACGTAAATCCCCGAATCACATTTGGGGCATGAATATTTATAAACGACCATTGATTGCAACGCTGGACAGAGCTTGTCTTTGATTTAAAAAAAGAACCAACTGTAAGTGGATTTCTTGGAATTAAAGTAACTTGCAGCATGCTAAAATGTTTTTCAATAATTAATCCTCTTTAATATAAGGAATACTCGCATATATGTTACGACGGAACCGTACAATATGTTGGTAAATCAAGTTGTTGTTTTTCTTATTTAAAAAGCTTTCAGTGGTTTAAAAAAGATACGAGGTGGATAAAAGTTATCAGTAAAACACTTACATAAAAACTCAATTTCATTGTGAAAATGATCCCATGAGGAGGTTAAAGAGTAAGCTCTGTGAAGCACAGTAAAAATCGAATTTACCTTAAAATTAAAATAACACGAACTATAAAAATTGGAACCCAGTCCAGAGAAGGTCTTTTTTCGAAGCACGAAGTGTTAAAACGATCATTACATCTAGAAACTAATACATCTAAAAATGCCAACTGATCATTTTGTTCCTTCTCCAAGGTAAACCTAATATTAGGATGAAGCTGGTTGAAGAAAGAAAGGAACTGGTCAGCGTGAAATGTGGATCTAAAGTGGACAAAGGTATCGTCCACATACCTTTTATAAACAAGAGGCTAAAAACTGAGGGGGCAATTGCCAAACAATTTCTCCTCCAGGGAGCACTTAAAGATATTAGCAAATATGGGACCTAAGGGTGATCCCATTGCCATCCCATCAGTCTGTTTATACAGACAATCATTAAAAATAAAGGCAGTTTCCAGCACTGCCAGTTGTAGTAGCTTCTTAAATTATTGCGGTCATACTTAAAATGTGTGGTACTGGGTTCAATAAAAATCTTGTCTAAAATAACCTCAGTTGTCTCCTCAACAGGAACATTAGTAAAAAGTGACTCTACATTAAAACTTGTCATAAAAAGATCAGAGTCCTGTTGTAAAATATACTACTTGAATTATTGAGTTTTTTTTTTTACAGTATATAAAGAAGGTATTCCAATGAGACCAATCTTATCCTCTATTCATTCACCAAACTATAAACTGGCCAAATATCTATTCATTTAAGGCAGATTCTTGCGCCTACGAGACGTTTGTTGGCGGCCTCTGATTGGCTGGTAGCGGGAGGCAGACTGCTCGCTCAGTGGGTCATATTTTCGTTTGTAGCTTAGAAAACTAGCAATATGTTTACATTTCTTCATTTATCTCACGTTTTACAAAAGATAGGAAAGTTTTGGTCATACCTAAGGATTCGGTATTAAATGTACAATTAAATAATCTTTTCTGAAATCAATAAGTTAAAATACAAAGGAATTACAACGAGTAGAAGTGAGGGAGAAACATTTCATTCTTTATACCTGTTTTTATTCATCATCGGATTTTGCATAATTCACGAGATCAAGATAAAAATGAAATCTTGTGTTTTTAAAACAATAAAATCACCCTGAATACGCTGGTGCTTTCAGATTTTAAATGCGTGTAATATGTAAAGAGAAAATGAAGAATATGTCTTATTATGTTGCATTCGTGCTTGACTCGGTTTGACAGTAGTGCCGACTGCCGAGAGACGCAAGATATCGTGGGGCTGGTCCTCTCAGATAGAGCTGTTGGCAGTTGCCAATTGGCGATATGAGAAGTTTGCAGTTTCGAGACTATGTATTTACCGAATTATTATGTTCATTAACATTTTCTATAAATAAATGCATAGAATTCCCATTATGACTTTCGAACATTTTTATTAAAATATTATATATGTCCGTATTTCTGGACATATCTGATAAAAAGAAAAGTAAATAATCAGATGGATGCATCTGGGTGTTGGCTTCAATTTAGTCTAAGTGAGAAATGTACATGCTTTATGAGGCTCACTGATAAATAACAGAACTTGTTTCTCTGGCCAATAACATCAAAAGCTTATGGTTTTCATATGTTCACTCAATAAACAAAAGTACAGATGTTTATTTCTTACCATAAAATTTGTTGACGACGTAACGAATATAATATACTGCCTTTTTCAGATTGCTTGAGTTTACTCTTACACCAGAATGTTTATCTCCTTTATATACATGTTACACTTGAAAACATGTCTACAACAATGTTTAGGAAAATTTGCTTAGTTTTCTCCTGAGGTAGTTGATTATTCTTGAATCACTTAATTCATACCTGAGTTATGAATAGCTCCCGTAACCGTTCCCACAGCCCTGCATAATTGTATATACGTATATATATATAGTACATGTAGGATAATGAGACTAATCAGAAGACTGTTATATCATCATCTTTTTATACAAAAAAGAATGGAAATTCATGCAGTATATTATGTCATAAACACAAAAGAAAGTCCTACACAGTAGGCTTACATTGGTATGTCATTAGGCTATCGATATGAACAAAAAGAAATTAAAATTTTACAAATTTTCTTACGTCATCATTATTTAAAAAATAAATAAA
The DNA here is from genome assembly GCF_015104395.2 of Macrobrachium nipponense. NCBI lineage: Eukaryota > Metazoa > Arthropoda > Malacostraca > Decapoda > Palaemonidae > Macrobrachium > Macrobrachium nipponense. The sequence continues at coordinate 14,560,603 of NC_061096.1, forward strand.
GGAAAATCGTGCATATATACATAGTCATGTCATTACCTATTGGAACAAAAAGAATGGGAAATTATAAAGATACATTGATATCCCCTTTTCTATTAAAACCAAGTAAAAAGAATTTATAAACAGATATGTACATTGTTATGCCATTAAATATTAAAAAAAGGAAAAAAAAAACTCATATGGATATATAACTGTAGTTATGAAATTGCCTATCAAAAATGGAAAACTATAGAAACACTGTAGGTCTTCAACTTAAAAAAAAAATAATAATAATGGAAAATCATTGATATATATCATCACTGTCAGTGTCATCCTCACTAATATCAATATCATCACGGTCAGTGTCATCCTCCCTAATATCAATATCATCACTGTCAGTTTCGTCATCTCCAATGTCAATAACAAAACTTTCAAACATATGCTCTCTAGCAACATCTTTCCTCCTATAATCATCTTCTAATTTCTTAACGTGGTGAAACATTTCTTCCAGTGTTCTGTTGTAACTTTGTCTATCGCCAGTCTCGTAAGCTGCTCAACAGTTTTCAAAGATTGATTTGCATTAGAGTTATTTTTTCTGATATCCCCCTTTATTTGAGCCATATAAGTTCTATGGGGTTAAACTGACAATAATATGGTGGCAGTCTGAGCACATCATGACCATTTGCACGGGCTATCTCATCTATCACATACCTCTGTTTTTCTTTGTGACACTTGGCAATCTGCAGCAATTTTGGCTTTGTTGCTGATGGGTCGTGGGTGACGTTATTAGAAGAAAGCCACTCTATGAATTCACTTTTTCTGTTGCTGGTTTGTTGCACTTTATTTTCTATTTTGCTATGGTAGGGAGCATTGTCCATTATGATTAGAGATCTATCTTCTATATTAGGCAATAGTTGTTCCTTAAACCACTTTAAAAACCTTTCATGGTCCATGGAATCATGGTAGTCCCCTTTGGCACCATTTTTTGACCTAAACAACAATAGCGCATCTTTGACAAACCCCTTCTCACTCCCCGCGTGCACCACAATAAATCTTAAACCCCTTTCCAGTCTTAAGTTTGGGTCCTATTTCTCCTTCACCCGTTGTCCAACACTGACGTACACATTCATTTTGGTTTATCCAAGTTTCATCAAGGAATACTTCAGGTTTACGTTCAGTTGCACTACAATTCCTATTCTTTCAATTAACCGTAGGTATTCAGTCCCTCCCTCGCTGCCACTATATCATCACGTTCCATTAAAATTGCTCTTCCACTCGTCACTTTTTTGTACCGGAATCCAAGCCCTCTCACAATTTTCCATAACGTTGTTCTTCCACCATTAAACTTTACCGGGTCTTCCTTCACTTTTTCCAGTAGGGCATCTAACGTTGGGAGCTCTCCTCTCTCGTAAAAAGACAAAATCTCCTTCCGAATACAACTAATTTTCAAAAACCTATCCACCTTGTTTCCTTCACTCGGATCCTCTTCCTGGGATATACAGGTGAAGCGAAGGGGACGTTTACCACACTCAGATGACTGTCGCTTGATTTTTTTCACTGTGTTGGTTGGCACTCCTGTAGCTTTGGCGGTCTTCTCAAATACTTCATTTCTTGAGTCTGCTCCCCACTGTGAGCTGAAGTAACGATGAACATTCATTATAATGTTGCGAGCTTGACTTGCAAAATCTGGAAACGGTGCGACGAATGGTGGGC
>NC_061096.1:14567291-14595741 GCF_015104395.2 Macrobrachium nipponense
TCTCGAGTAGTTGTAAGAAGTGCTAAATGATCCTCAAGGATCCCAGCAGTTGGCATAAACGTTTAATTCATGTATATTACTGCTATACTGTTGCAGCACTACTGCTACAGTAGTATTACTACGCTAGCACTGAACCCCACCCACACTATGTATCGTTCCGCCATTCATAAAGTCTTTGGGTTTCAGAGCCGATGGAGTTTCTGTCTGGTGGATGGCGGGGCAACATTTCGTCAAAAGGTGTTTACCATGCTTACGTAATAAATGTTTTCGACTCTTGGCTCGTAATCATTGGCCATGGCCTCGGCTAGATAATTTTTACTCTATAAAAATTAAAACTATCGAAAATAGGTTATTGATAATGCTGACCAAATTTGTGTGTGGTTGTAAAATATACATATGTCAACTTTCAGCTACATCCGAGCTTTGACAAGGAGCAAAGTCCAAAAAAAACCGTGTTACAGAGACCCTGAATCTCATAGTAGTTGACCGTGCCAATAGCATTGTACCCTCTATTAAATTTACTGTTGAACTGGAGGAAGATAATAGCTTGCATTTTGAATGTTGGTTATTAGAGATAACGTAAGTAACAGGTTTAAATTTTCCGTGTTTCGTAAAAGTACTAATGCTGAAGGGTACATTCATTTCTATTCCTTTCATTCGTTGAAGGTAAAAGCGAATATTATTGTCAACTTTTGTCTTAGAGCCCTTCTTATTTGTGATATTGAACTTTTAGGACTTGAGCTTCAGCTATCTTCATGTTTTTTAAGGGTCTGAAGTATCCCACTCACATTATAGAAAGAACTATCTCAAAAGCAAAACGAATATATTACGGTTTATTGATGCAGCAGGTAATCCTAATGTGGTAAAAAATAAGAAGTATTTAACCATAGCTTACAATCCGAAACTGGAAAATACCTGCTATCTTGCAAATAGTAAGCAAAAAGAAATTCAAATTGCTTTCAATTTTAAAAATACTATCAGAAATCGGTTAGTGTGCAATAATAACAACAATGGTATTAGGAAAACGCCCGGTGTTTATCAAATCCCCTGTGCCCAATTGCCCTCAGAAAAACTTTGGAGAAAGTGGGCGGAGTTTTGATGCAAGACTTTCTGAACATCGTAGGGCCTATGAACTACATGCAATGAATAATGCTCTTGTTTCACATTCATTCGTTCCAGGACACAGCATCAATTGGAATGGTGCCTCTGTCATTTTTAAGAGTGGGGATGTTGGTGTTCGTCGCTTAGTGCAAGGAGCTGCTATTAGAAACAAAGGGGGGGTGTACTTTTTGAACGGAACAAAACCTTCACTGATGAAGATAGTTTTACCAATTCTTTAATAATTGGCCACTTTGTCAACGATTTTAGGATTCTATGTCTGGTGATTGTGAGACCACTGATGTTGCTCCACCTCTCTTTTATCCCAGAGACTGAGGTTACTACAGCTTCAAGTCATGGCACTGATGGAGTGTCTGCTGAGCTGGAATCACCTGAACGACCACTTCGCTGTTCCAGCCGTCTCGTCAACAGAAACAACCGAACGGGGATTACCTGACCAACACTTAAATCCATCCGCATTGAATCAGTTTTTTTTTTCCATTGTTGTAACGCTCCCTCCATTGTTTGACCATCAGCAGGACTGAAGAGGGATACGGAGCAGTATCCGAAAGTCTCCTTGTATTTTTACCATTGTACAATAATATATTTTAACACTACTGTGGCTTTTGATTGTCATATTATTATTATTATTATTATTATTATTATTATTATTATTATTATGATCTGAAGATCTGGCTTAGGAATACCTTTCATAGGGAAGGGTAGCTAGCAGCAAAAAAAAAAAAAAAAAAAAAAAAAAGTTACACGACACCTGAATTAAATACAATTATAAACTGCGAGGTGTCTCGCATCGTTATTTCAAAAATTTAATTTATGCAATAAGAAAGCGGTGCGTTTTCTATTCGTGGTTTTGTTCATTGTTATTTTTGTATAAGAAAAACGCAGTGCAAAGTCACCCAAACTCTTTTCTAGAATCAGCCTGAAAAAAAAAATATAAATGGTGTGGAATAAGAAGGAAAGGATTGATTTATTGATTTGTTTTGTCCTCTGGCGTAGAAATGCCTCTAGTTATTGTAGCGGGAAACAGATTTTGGCCTAACCCCCCCCCCCCCCCCCCCCCCCCCCCCCCCCCCCCCCCCCCCCCCCACCCCCCCCCCCCCCCCCCGTATGTAGGCTCCATTTTATTGAAAGAAGACAACAGAAAATGGAGGGAATTCCTATTTTTTACGATGGAGGAGCAGAACCTACCCGGCTTCCTGGTCTCGAGGCGGAGGTACTTGCTTTATGAGCCCAGCGGATCACTGGCCAAAATAGTACTTGCAAAAGAAAGAGAGGAAGGCCAACTAGATTCAGTTGCGAGGCGAGACAGGATCTAAAGAAGTCCTGATGAATTGTTTTTGAACTAATTCATTTAAATTGCAGAAAGCGTTGATTCCAATGGAAACAAAGCTCACGATTTTTCTTTGGTACAGCTTTGGCCGTTTTGAATGATTTGATATGAGATGGATAAATTAAAAGCTGCCTGACCAACCAAAATATTGACAAAGTGTGGAACGTTAGTTTTATGATAAGAAAAAGAAAGAAAGCAATCCTTGTTTACCAGCTGTCTGATGCTCTGCTCTAGATTCAGATAGGTGCAATACTTTTTCAACAATTTGTTTTCTGTTAGCTTATCAAATGATATACTCTTTGTTTTCTCTTTACTCTTTCATTTACTTCCTTTTAACAGATTTAATTTATGTTCTGGTATCTGTAACTATCTTTTTGATAACACCATCCTATTTAGCGTAGGATTTTATCGTCCAAAATCGTAGGCTTGAGAACCCAGGGAGTAGACTTTAGCAACAGGCTTCTCTCGTTTCTCAAGATAGGAAGACTGAAGAAGAAGTCGTCCTAAGGGAACCCTGAAATTGTATTGCTTATGGAGGGTCATATATTTCAGTCCCGGGACACAGTGAGTGTGGGTGTCGTGTCTGCTCGAGACGCTGCCTGGATTAAATTGGTACTTCGGTAGCTCTTAGTTTCCAAGTAACAGAGGGGACAGAGGGACAAAATATGTTAGGAGAGAGAGGGGAAGTGGGAATGATGAGGGAAGTTGCATAACAGTGATAAAAGTCGTGGACGACTAAGAACGTTCGGAGAACATGTTTTGTGAGTTGAATCGACAGCCACATAATCACCATATGGGGTTAATGCCGTCAGTGTGCTTCACGCTGTGTACCGTAGGAAAAAAAAAAAAAAAAAAAAAAAGCGCCTCAGTGGCGTGGTCTGTAGGTGGTTAGCGTGCCACCTCGGTGGTGGCGAGTACGAGTCTCTGGCATTTCATTGAGGTTTGGGAGATGTGTATTTCTGGTGATAGAAGATCACTCTCGACGTGGTTCGGAAGTCACGTAAAGCCGTTGGTTACGTTGCTGAATAACCACTGGTTCCATGCAACGTAAAAAAACACCATACAAACAAACAAACAAACCGTAGGAATTAATTAAAAAGTTTTTTTGCAGCGCCCCTTCGGTTCCTATAGTCGATTCATTTAAGGTAGATTCTTGCGCCTACGAGGACGTTTGTTTTGGCGGCCTCTGATTGGCTGGTAGCGGGAGGCAGACTGCTCGCTCAGCGGGTCATATTTTCGTTTGTAGCTTAGAAAACTAGCAATATGTTTACATTTCTTCATTTATCTCACGTTTTACAAAAGATAGGAAAGTTTTGGTCATACCAAAGGATTCAGTATTAAATGTACAATTAATGAATCTTTTCCTGAAATCAATAAGTTAAAATACAAAGGAATTACAACGAGTAGAAGTGAAGGGAGAAACATTTCATTCTTTATACCTGTTTTTTTTATTCATCATCGGATTTTTGCATAATTCACGAGATCAAGATAAAATGAAATCTTGTGTTTTAAAACAATAAAATCACCCTGAATACGCTGGTGCTTTCAGATTTTAAATACGTGTAATATGTAAAGAGAAAATGAAGAATATGTCTTATTATGTTGCATCCGTGCTTGACTCGGTTTGACAGTAGTGCCGAGAGACGCAAGATATCGTTGGGTCTGGTCCTCTCAGCTAGAGCTGTTGGCGTGTTGGCAGTTGCCAATTGGCGATGAGAAGTTTGCAGTTTCGAGATTATGTATTTACCGAATTATTATGTCATTACATTTTCTATAAATAAATGCACAGAATTCCCATTATGACTTTCGAACATTTTTACTAAAATATTATATATGTCCGTATTTCTGGACATATCTGATAAAAGAAAAGTAAATAATCAGATGGATGCATCTGGGCGTTGCCTTCAATTTAGTCTAAGTGAGAAATGTACATGCTTTATGAGGCTCACTGATAAATAACAGAACTTGTTCTCTGGCAATAACATCAAAAGCTTATGGTTTTCATATGTTCACTCAATAAACAAAAGTACAAATGTTTATTTCTTACCATAAAACAATTGTGACGATGTAACGAATATAATATACTGTCTTTTTCAGAATTGCTTGAGTTACTCTTACACCAGAATGTTTATCTCCTTTATATACATGTTACACTTGACAACATGTCTACAACAATGTTTAGGAAAAAGTGCTTAGTTTTCTCCTGAGGTAGTTGATTATTCTTGAATCACTTAATTCATACCTGAGTTAGAATAGCTCCCGTAACCGTTCCCACAGCCCTGCATAATTGTATATATATATAGTACATGTAGGATAATGAGACTAATCAGAAGACTGTTATATTATCATCTTTTTATACAAAAAGAATGGAAATTCATGCAGATATATTATGTCATAAACACAAAAGAAACTCATACACAGGAGGCTTACATTGGTATGTCATTAGGCTATCGATATGAACAAAAAGAAATTAAAATTTTACAAATTTGCTTACGTCATCATTATTTAAAAAATAAATAAAGGAAAATCATGCATATATACATAGTCATGTCATTACCTATTGGAAAAAAAGAATGGGAAATTATAAAGATACATTGATATCCCCTTTTCTATTAAAACCAAGTAAAAAGAATTTATAAACAGATATGTACATTGCTATGCCATTAAATATTAAAAAAAAGGAAACTCATATGGATATACTGTAGTTATGAAATTGCCTATCTAAAAATGGAAAACTATAGAAACACTGTTAGGTCTTCAACTTAAAAAAAAAAAAATAATAATGGAAAATCATTGATATATATCATCACTGTCAGTGTCATCCTCCCTAATATCAATATCATCACTGTCAGTTTCGTCATCCCCAATGTCAATAACAAAACTTTCAAACACATGCTCTCTAGCAACATCTTTCCTCCTATAATCATCTAATTTCTTAACGTGGTGAAAACATTTCTTCCAGTCTTCTGTTGTAACTTTGTCTATCGCCAGTCTCGTAAGCTGCTCAAACAGCTTTCAAAGATTTGATTTGGCCATTAGAGTTATTTTTTCTGATATCCCCCTTTATTTGAGCCCATATAAGTTCTATGGGGTTGAAAACTGACAATAATATGGTGGCAGTCTGAGCACATCATGACCATTTGCACGGGCTATCTCATCTATCACATACCTCTGTTTTTCTTTGTGACACTTGGCAATCTGCAGCAATTTTGGCTTTGTTGCTGATGGGTCGTGGGTGACGTTATTAGAAGAAAGCCACTGTATGACTTCACTTTTTCTGTTGCTGGTTGTTGGCACTTTATTTTCTATTTTGCTATGGTAGGGAGCATTGTCCATTATGATTAGAGATCTATCTTCTATATTAGCAATAGTTGTTCCTTAAACCACTTTAAAAACCTTTCATGGTCCATGGAATCATGGTAGTCCCCTTTGGCACCATTTTTTGACCTAAACAAAAATAGCGCATCTTCTCACTCCCCGCGTGCACCACAATAAATCTTGACCCCTTTCCAGTCTTAAGTTTGGGTCCTATTTCGCCTTCACCCGTTGTCCAACACTGACGTACACATTCATTTTGGTTTATCCAAGTTTCATCCAGGAATACTTCAGGTTTACGTTCAGTTGGACTACAATTCCTATTCTTTTCAATTAACCGTAGGTATTCAGTTCTCGCTGCCACTATATCATCACGTTCCATTAAAATTGCTCTTCCACTCGTCACTTTTTTGTACCGGAATCCAAGCCCTCTCACAATTTTCCATAACGTTGTTCTTCCACCATTAAACTTTACCGGGTCTTCCTTCACTTTTTCCAGTAGGGCATCTAACGTTGGGAGCTCTCCTCTCTCGTAAAAAGACAAAATCTCCTTCCGAATACACTCATTTTCAAAACTATCCACCTTGTCCTTCACTCGGATCCTCTTCCTGGGATATACAGGTGAAGCGAAGGGGACGTTACCACATTCAGATGACTGTCGCTTGATTTTTTTCACTGTGTTGGTTGGCACTCCTGTAGCTTTGGCGGTCTTCTCAAATACTTCATTTCTTGGAGTCTTGCTCCCCACTGTGAGCTGAAGTAACGATGAACATTCATTATAATGTTGCGAGCTTGACTTGCAAAATCTGGAAACGGTGCGACGAATGGTGCTGTCATCTTGAGACATCGCTTGAAAGAAAAAAAAATCTTGCTTAGTTCGTTGCTGTTATTGCTCCACTGAGATTATTATTTATATCACTCAATTAAGTCTCTGATATCTCTTAAGTTTGAAAATATATTCATATAAGAAAATTAGAAACAATATGTTGAAACCAACCTCATTAAAACTAAGGATGAGCTGAAGAGTGCGAAGTAGGTCCGTAGATTTCAAATTCATTCCTGGACTGAAAATTCCCGCCCGCGGCCAGCCTACACCTCCAACGATACCAGATGCATCCATCTGATTATTTACTTTTTTTATCAGATATGTCCAGAAATACGGACATATATGATATTTGAGTAAAAATGTTCGAAAGTCATAATGGGAATTCTATGCATTTATTTATAGAAAATATAGACATAATAATTCGGTGAATACATAGTCTCGAAACTGCAAACTTCTCATATCGCCAATTGGCAACTGCCAACACGCCAACGGCTCTAGCTGAGAGGACCAGACCCAACGATGTGTCTCGGCACTATTGTCAAACCGAGTCAAGCACGAATGCAACATAATAAGACATATTCTTCATTTTCTCTTTACATATTACACGCATCTAAAATCTGAAAGCACCAGCGTATTCAGGGTGATTTTATTGTTTAATAACACAAGATTTTATTTTATCTTGATCTCATGAATTATGCAAAATCCGATGATGAATAAAAACAGGTATAAAGAATGAAATGTTTCTCCCTTCACTTCTACTCGTTGTAATTCCTTTGTATTTTAACTTATTGATTTCAGGAAAAGATTCATTAATTGTACATTTAATACTGAATCCTTTGGTATGACCAAAAACTTTTCCTATTCTTTTGTAAAACGTGAGATAAATGAAGAAATGTAAACATATTGCTAGTTTTCTAAGCTACAAACGAAATATGACCCACTGAGCGAGCAGTCTGCCTCCCGTTACCAGCCAATCAGAGGCCGCCAAACAAACGCTCGTAGGCGCAAGAATCTACCTTAAATGAATCGACTATAGTTATACGCACTTTTTATCCTTTTACTTTACTTTATGTCCATTACCCCTTCCCCTTATTTTCATCCTCTCTAATTGCTTTCTTGAGTGCAATCCTTATCCATTATCTTACTTATTAGCCATAATCGTGAGTCTGGCAACGTCATAGGACAGGCCACCACCGGGTCGAGGTTAAAGTTTCACCGGTCGCGGCTCATCAGCATTATACCTAGACTGCCGAAAGATAGATCTGTTAAGGGTGGCCTTGATTATACGATGTACAGAAAACTCGATTGTGCCGAAGAAACTTTGGTGCATTTTTTGACGTTGGTGTTCAGTTCCTCGCTGGCCGAGTGGTTTTCGAGCTGGGTTGCCAATCCGGTGGTCCGAGGTTCGATCCCCGACTCGGTCAACGCGGAATCAGAGAAATGTTTATTTCTGGTGATAGAAGTTCATTTCTCGGTATAGTGTGGTTCGGATCCCACAATAAGCTGTAGGTCCCGTTGCTAGGTAACCAATTGGTTCCTAGCACCACGTAAAAAAAATCTAACCTCCTTCGGGCCAGCCCTAGGAGAGCTGTTAATCAGCTCAGTGGTCTGGTAAAACTAAGATATACTTAACTTTTAAACTTGACTTTGGTGTTGGATACTACTCGATAGTAAGTCGTAATTTATATATATAGTAAGTGGTTCTAATCTGCCTTGATCGTATCTCTCGCTCTTGTTTTGTATAGATGGAAATGTCGTATTTGTGCCCCTGTATTATAGTTAATGCTGGTTGTGGTCTGGCAATCCCAATGGCTTTGTCCTTGGTAGTTCTATGGGCACTTGATAGTTGACGTAGTGATGTGGTTGTCAATCCCGCGTTGGTTTTGGGTGGGTAATGACAGCACGTGTATATATATAATATATATATATATATATATATATATATATATATATATATATATATATATATATATATATATATATGTGTGTGTGTGTGTGTGTGTGTGTGTGTATACAAGAGTAACAATGTTACTTAGAAGCAAAAGCATTCCATGCCACTCAATTTCCGCCGATGTACCCAAAATTCACATTCGTAAGAATTATTATGTCGTCATTAATTATATTATTTGGATCTAGTAGTATACTTGTGGGCGGAGCAAAGGAATCAAATGCCATTCAGATGAGTGTAGTTATGCCTACCTACCAGAGGAAACAGCTGTCGAGTAAAGGGAAGGATCAAGGAACTGAATATGAATTATATACACATTATACATACACACACACACACACTCATATATATGTGTATATATCTACATATATATATATATATATATATATATATATATATATATATATATATATATATATGTCTTACGTGAATAAATGTTTTATAATGATAAGATTGTCGATCAGTTTACATTACTATCTCTTATTTGTAACATATATAGATATATATATATATATATATATATATATATATATATATATATACACATATACACATTACCATATTATATATATATATAACGTAGTGGCTTCTTCGGCGAGTGTGTGTATATAGAGCAATCCACAGTAATATACTTGATTAGGAAGACGAAACATATTTGTGGAATTGTTTTCAAAGGGTGGACGAAAGTTATATTAACCTCTTTGTATTTACTTTTACAAATATATTTCGTCTTGATCAAGTAGATTACTGTGGATTCTTTTGTACACACGCACACAAATATGTATATATATATATATATATATATATATATATATATATATATATATATATATATATATATATATATACACACACACACACACACACACACACACATATATATATATATATATATATATATAATATATTATATATGTATATATATACATACATATATACATATATATATATATATATATATATATATATATATACATACCATATAATATATATATATATATATTATATATATATATATATATATAGAGAGAGAGAGAGGAGAGAGAGACAGAGAGAGAGCGAGAGAGAGATGAGGGAGAGAGAGAGAGAGAGATTCATTTCTAAAATTTTCAAATTTTTTCATTTATATAAGACACGATTGTCATTTCAAAGCTCTGGAGTAAATAGCGTTCATTTTCATTAATTTTTCTTTCATATCTGGAGTTATTTTTAGTATAATAAGTAAAAGAAAAATCTTGTGGGTTACAAGAAAAAAATCTGATGTGGTGGAAACAGAAAATCCGATATTCGACAGAAGTGTTGAAGAAACAATTTTTCTAAATAAATATCATGATTCCAGAGTACTAAAGTACTACAGTTGAAGGATCTGTCTTTATTAAGTTCTCGCGATCTACGGAGCTCTTTCCTTCCTCTCCTCCGGGAAAAGTCTCCTCGCAATTTGGAACGAAGAAAGAGAGAGGAGCTAAGTCTTAAGGATCTGTCTTCATTAAGGAGCTAATTCCTTCCTCTCCTCCGGGAGAAGTCTCCTCACAATCTGGAACGAAGAAGGAGAGAGGAACTAAGTCCTCAGGATCTGTCTTCATCAAGTCCTCAGGATATACGGAGCTCATTCTTTCCTCTCCTCCGGGAGAAGTCTCATCGCAATTTGGAACGAAGTAGGAGAGACGAACTAAGTCCTCCAGGATATGCCTTCATTAAGTCGTCAGGATCTACGGAGCTCATTCCTTCCTCTCCTCCGGGAGAAGTCTCCTCGCAATATGGAACGAAGAAAGAGAGAGAGAGGGAGAGAGAGGACTCGAGGATTCAAAAGCTCTTCTTGGATCCTGGAGCCTGCCTGGATTTCGAAGACCTTCGTGTGTCTTCCCCAGAAATAAGCTTGTGTCGAGGCCTCCAACTGCATATACAGTAATCATGTCAGTGACTTACTTTGACCTTATAATCTGTTTTGAATTCCTATTCGCTTTCGCTGCGGTGCTACTAGTGGACAGTGTACTGACCGCTCTAGTAGCGATGCGAATCAATATGAATGTTTCAAATGTTGTACCTGTTGCAAATATTGCAACTCCTGCTGGACCAAAGATGGAAATCGGTGCACTGCACAGGAAGTCGATTGCAGGAGAGTCGTCGTCCCCACATTGTTGGCGGCTGGAGGACATTATTTATGTCATTTGCTTTGGCCGCTGTTGGTGTTGTGTTCTGACCTCTCTTGCATTCTTTGTTGCCTGGAGGATGTACAAAAATCATACTAGGACCAGATATCTGAGGAGGAGGAAGGACCATTAAGAGATCTTGAGGAAAAAGACTTTGTTGAATCAGACATCAAGGAAAATGACGTCGAGATATCAGACTATGAGGAATCAGACGACGAGAAATCAGAGTCTGAAGAATCAGACTGTGAGGAATCAGACGATGAGGAATCAGACGTCGATGAATCAGGAGTCTGAAGAATCAGACGTTGAGGAATTAGAATTCGAGGAATCAGATGCTGAGGAATCAGATTTTGTGGACTCAGACGTTGAAGAATCTGATTTATTGTTTGCAGAAGAAGACTCTGAAGGAGGAGAACGCCCTTTTGCTTAAGAAAGAAAAGGAAGATGAAAAGGAGTTAACAAACGTCTGCGACAATAAGATGGAGGACATGGCTCGTTCAAATCCAAGATCTATTGGCCAAAGAGGAGAAAATGAACAATATCACGAGGTCTTGGAAGAAAAATTAAAAGACACCTATTATCAGTGGTGGAAATAGAAAGGCGTTTGGAATTGAAAGAAGCTGAAAAGGTAGATATAATAAGGCTCTATGACTATCAGATGGAGGGAAAGGATCATCAGATCCACGATTTGATGGCTAAGGAGGAGAAACTCAAAAACGACCACTGGATTTTGGAAGAAACTTTACAATTCACTCTTAGTAAGATGGAGGATATGGAAAGGTTATTGAAAGAAAAAAGAGATGAGGATATGGAAAGGTTATTGAAAGAAAAAGAAGATGAGGATATGGAAAGGTTATTGAAAGAAAAAAGAAAATGAAAAAATAGAGTTAATGAATCTCCTTGTGGAGCAGGTCCAAAATTTATTGGCTAACGAGGAGGCCCTACGAAAGGATAATGAGCTCTTGAAAGAAAAGCTAAGAGAGGCCCTCGGTAACATGGAGAATACGATTGCAGAAGAAAATAAAATGAAGGAAGCTGATGAGGTTTTGGAAGGAAAGTTACAGGAGGCCCTTTGTAACATAGAGGTTATGGAAACCGTTTTGAAGGAGAAGGAGCGAGAAAACACTGAGCTGACAAATCATTGTCAGACTCGGATTGAGAATATGGATCACCAAATGCAAGATTTGTTAGCCAAGGAAGAGGAACTAAAAGGGATAAAAGGATAAAGAGCTCTTGGAGGAGAAATTAGAAGATATAGAAAAGCTCTTGGAGATAGAAGGAAAGGAAAAAAGAGAGCTGACAAATCTTTATAACAAAATGGTCGAGAACAACGACCATCAGATAAGAGATATGTTGGCTAACGAAGATAAGCTGAAGACAGACAAAACACTCTTGGAAGAAAAACTAGAAGAGTCGGCTAATCGTATGCAGGATTTGGAAAGCCTCTTAAAGGAAAAAGAGGAGGAAAAAACAGAGATGATAAGTCTCTATGACAAAATGATTGCGACCAGAGACCAGCAGATCAAAGATTTGTTAGCTAACCAAGATAAACTGAAGGAGGAACAAGAGATATTACAAGAAAAATTAGGCAAAGCCCTCTCTTGTGTCAAAGAGGAACAAGATTTCAAAATCGAAAATTGAAAAGCAATGGGCTACTGGAGATAAGTGAGAAAAATAGAGAGCTAGATATGTTGAGGAAGTTATGTGAGGAATATGATGAGAGACAGAGACATCTGGAGGAAAAATTGGGAGAAAATTTAAACGAAGTGCAGAAATTAGGGCTCTCACTGAAAAAAGCAGAAGACTCACTTACAGAGACATGTAGTTTGGTGAAGGAGAAAGAAGAAGCTCTTGTTAAAGTGAGAACTCGGTGCGAGGAACAGGACATGGAGCTTGAGAGGCTTCGACAACAGGGTATACATTTACAAGGAAAACTTCAGAAGAAGGAGGTAGATTATGAAAGTTTATCCAATCCCAAGAAAAGGAGCTGGAAACTCTCTTACATACAGAGAAAGAGCTGTTGAGAGACAAGGATAGGGAAATAACTGACTTGAAAATAAGATATCAGCAGATATTAGTAGAGAAGGAGCAACAAGAAAAAAGCTTGCTAGAACAGAATGACTGCTTGCAAAAAGAGGTAGCGAGCTTGCAAGTTGACCAGGTAGTTGCTATGAGCAATGAGGAGAAATTGAAAAGCGAGTTGAAATTCGCAGAGGAAAGAGTCCTAAATTTCATGATGGCTGAGAAACAGAACCTGCATACAATTGAAAAGCTTACAAAAGAATGTGAACTATTAAAGGAGAAATGTAGGACACTAGAGGGAAGTATGGCAAAGGCAGAAAAATGTGCCAGAGAACAGCAAAGGATGCAGGAAGAAGCATTAAGAATGCAAGATAAATACATGTTGATGGGCCTTCTCCACAGGATTGCTCAAAGGGATTTTGAGTTAGAACACATTGCAAGGAGGAGCATGAGATCACAGAGGCTGAAGGAGAGAAACCAGGAACTGAAAGTGAAGATCTTGGTATGAAGAAAAATCAGGAGTTCAGCAATGCCCAGGATGACAATAGAGGATACTTAAGGAGGCAATGGTTGGATGTAACCAACATCGTAGAAGACATTCTGTATAGGGATGAAAGGCCTCCAGAGGAAGAAAGAGATGTAGAGCCGAACCATTAGAAGAAAATGTAACACACCAAAGTGGAACTATGGCCACATTTAATGAGGTAGAAGGTTTGTGGATTGTGAACCTGTGAAGAGAAAGTTGATCAGGAGTCTTGGTTAAGGCAAGGTTCCTGCTTCTGAGGCACCACATGGATGGATGGGTGGTCCTGATTTAGAGGAGATCAGGACTTTGTGGTGCAGGTGACGAGGTTCGTGCTTCTGAGGCACCAAGTGGATGGAGTGCTCCTGATCTGGAGGAGACCAGAAGAGGTTCCTGCTTCTGAGGCAGCCATGGATAGAAAAGTGCTCCTGATTTGGAGGTGAGCAGAATTATGTGGTACACGTGACACCAGTGATGCACGTGCATTTGGCAGTATGGGTGTTCTGTGATTGACTGCTGACCTTGCAAGCCAAACCTGGGTGCAGCAGAGGAGTGCATGTTGTACAAGGTTTGCACAGAGTTTGCACAGGGTCCCCCACCCTGTGGCCGGGTTCCCCCACCCGGTGTCCTGTGTTTCCCCCCAACCCTGTGCAACATGCGCTTCTTTGCCTTACCTTGGTCTTGACCTGCAAAATCAGCAGCCAATCACTGAACAACCCCACTATCAGGTGCATGTGCCTCATTGGTAACACCTGTACCACCTAATGCCTGCCGACCCTTCAGGCTGAGCCAAGGTGCAGCTTGGTTTAGCAAGGTATGCAGCCAATAGCAGGGTACCCTCATTATCAGGTGCATGTGCCTTACCAGTGCCACCTGTACCATTTGGTAGCTGCTGATCTTGGACAGGTACTCCTGATCTGGAAGAGACCAGGACTTTGTGGTACAAGTGGTGAGGTTCTTGCTTTTGAGGCACCATGTGGATGGACAGTCAATCTTGATCAGGAGGAGACCTTCACTGTGGTCCAGGTGACATGATTCCTTTCAGCTCCTGGGGCAGTACTTAGATAGAAGAGTGCTCCTGATATGGAGGCAAGCAGAATATTGCAGTACATGTGAAACCATTGATGCACATGCCGTAGACATTATGGGTATTCTGTGATTGACTGCTGACCTTGCAAGCCAAACCTGGGTGCAGCAGAGGAGTGCATGTTGTACAGGGTTTGCACAGGGTCCCCATAGGGTCCCCCCACCCGGTGTCCTGTGCTTCCCCCAACCCTGTGCAACATGAATTTCTCTGCCTTACCTTGGTCTGACCTGCAAAGTCAGCAGCCAATCACTGAGCACCCTAATTATCAGGTACTTGTGCCTCATTGATGCCACAAGTACTAAATGATGACTGCCAACTGTGAAGGCTGATCTAAGTTGGCAGCTACAGTGTAGATGCCTCACAGGGTCCCACCCCTTGTGTGGCCTGCACTTCACAGTCTCACCTTGGTTTAGCAAGTCAGGTCAGCTGCCAATACCAGGAAACCTTACAATCGGGTGCTTGTGCCCCACTAGTTCCACCTGTACCTTGTGTGGCTGCCAGGCTTTCAGGTTGAGCTAAGGTGTAGCTGCAGAGTGCATGCCTCTCAGGGTCCCACCCCTTGTGTGGCCTGTGCTTCACAGCCTCACCTTGGTTTAGCAAGTCAGATCAGCTGCCAATACCAGGAAACCTTACTATCGGGTGCTTGTGCCCACTAGTTCCACCTGTACCTTGTGTGGCTGCCAGGCTTTCAGGTTGAGCTAAGGTGTAGCTGCAGAGTGCATGCCTCTCAGTGTCCCACCCCTTGTGCGGGCCTGTGCTTCACAGCCTCACCTTGGTTAGCAAGTTCAGATCAGCTGCCAATACCAGGAAACCTTACTATCGGGTGCTTGTGCCTCACTAGTTCCACCTGTACCTTGTGTGGCTGCCAACCAGTAAGGCTGAGCTAAGGTGTAGCTGCAGAGTGCATGCCTCTCAGGGTCCCACCCCTTGTGTGGCATGCTCTTCACAGCCTCACCTTGGTTTAGCAAGTCAGATCAGCTGCCAATACCAGGAAACCTTACAATCGGGTGCTTGTGCCTCACTAGTTCCACCTGTACCTTGTGTGGCTGCCAACCAGTAAGGCTGAGCTAAGGTGTAGCTGCAGAGTGCATGCCTCTCAGGGTCCCACCCCTTGTGTGGCATGCTCTTCACAGCCTCACCTTGGTTTAGCAAGTAAGGTCAGCTCCCAATACTAGGGCACCTTATAATCGGTTGCTTGTGCCTCAATAGTTCAACCTGTACCTTGTGTGGCTGCCAACCATTAAGGCTGAGCTAAGGTGTAGTTGCAGAGTGCATGCCTCTCAGCGTCCCACCCCTTGTGTGGCATGCTCTTCACAGCCTCACCTTGGTTTAGCAAGTAAGGTCAGCTCCCAATACTAGGGCACCTTATAATCGGGTGCTTGTGCCTCACTAGTTCCACTTGTACCTTGTGTGGCTGCCAGCCTTTCAGGTTGAGCTAAGGTGTAGATGCAGAGTGCATGGATCACAGGGTCCCACGTCTTGTGTGGCCTGTGCTTTGCAGCTGCAACTTGGTTTAGCAAATAAGGTCACCTAACAATACCAGGGCACCCTCACTATCAGGTGCTTTTGCCTCACTAGTGTCACCTGTACTATGTTCGGGTGCCAACCTTTCAGGCTGAGCTAATGTGTAACTGTAGAGTGCACGCCTCACAGGGTCCCACCCCTTGTGTGGCTTGCACTTCACAACCTCACCTGGGTTTAGCAAGTTAGGTCAGCTGCCAATACCAGGGCACCTTACAATCGGGTACTTGTGCCTCACTAGTTCCACCTGTACCTTGTGTGTCTGCCAACCTTTCAGGTTGAGCCAAGGTGTAGCTGCAGAGTGCATGCCTCTCAGGGTCCCACCCCTTGTGTGGCATGCTCTTCACAGCCTCACCTTGGTTTAGCAAGTCAGATCAGCTGCCAATACCAGGAAACCTTACAATCGGGTGCTTGTGCCTCACTAGTTCCACCTGTACCTTGTGTGGCTACCAACCAGTAAGACTGAGCTAAGGTGTAGCTGCAGAGTGCATTCCACTCAGGGTCCCACCCCTTGTGTGGCATGCTCTTCACAGCCTCACCTTGGTTTAGCAAGTAAGGTCAGCTCCCAATACTAGGGCACCTACAATCGGGTGCTTGTGCCTCACTAGTTCCACTTGTACCTTGTGTGGCTGCCAGCCTTTCAGGTTGAGCTAAGGTGTAGCGGCAGAGTGCATGGTTCACAGGGTCCCACGCCTTGTGTGGCCTGTGCTTTGCAGCTGCAACTTGGTTTAGCAAATAAGGTCACCTAACAATACCAGGGCACCCTCACTATCAGGTGCTTTTGCCTCACTAGTGCCACCTGTACTATTTTCGGGTGCCAACCTTTCAGGCTGAGCTAATGTGTAGCTGTAGAGTGCAAGCCTCACAGGGTTCCACCCCTTGTGTGGCTTGCACTTCACAACCTCACCTTGGTTTAGCAAGTTAGGTCAGCTGCCAATACCAGGGCACCTTACAATCGGGTACCTGTGCCTCACTAGTTCCACCTGTACCTTGTGTGTCTGCCAACCTTTCAGGTTGAGCCAAGGTGTAGCTGCAGAGTGCATGCCTCACAGGGTATGGCCTGCTCTTCACAGTCTCACCTTGCTTTAGCAAGTACGTTTAGCAGCCAATACCAGGTCACTCTAGTTCCTTATTGGACAAGTGGTTTTTTTACCCGCCTATCAATTTAGTTTTCTGAGTATGCTCCTTGCTGTTGCCAATGCGGAACCAGAGGAATATATTTCTGGTGATAGAAATTCATTTATATAATGCGGTTCGGATGCTACAGTAACCACCATTAACACCTGAACCATGTTATGGTTGCCAACCTTTCAGGCTGAGCTACTATGAGATTCAGGGCTTCTGTAACACGGTTTTTTGACAATAACTTTTTATCTATGCATTTCATAAATATAACACTTATTCAGAATACACATTATATCTACACATAAATTATGACTGTATTCTGCATTACGTAGGTTGAATAAATTTGTTACTTATAATGTAAAAGTAACTTTTTTTGAAGACGGGCCAACTACTCAGAGATAAGGTTTCGAACGCACTCGTTACGTAACTTATGACAGCATTTTTGTTTTTCCCTCTTTTCTCGATGGATGATTGGCTATACGTAACGAAGGGCTATACTCTGGCAACAATGACAAAAATTTGAATACAAGCAAAGTAGTACACCTTTATGAACTCTGAATCCTCTCCACTGATAATTGTCATAATGAACAAACCAACAAAATATGTTAATAAATACAAAAACACTTCGATTATTAGTCTAACTCCCAAAATAAGTGTCCTAAGAAATTATAATCTACTTTATAGGTCACAGTCAGATTGACAAGATGTAGGGAATAGTTGGTAAGACAAGCTTGATTTGATAATTGCTGTACCCAATGTTAAGCAATTTTTATTTATCGGCTATCTACTTATTTAAAAAAAAAAAAAAAAAAAATAGACGGTGCTGTATTTTGGCTTTAAACAAAACCTTCACCAATAATGATCGTCAGAATGATGACTTCATGAGGCTCCACCCCTTTTGGCATCGTTATAATTCAGGATAACAATGAAGGCTATCATGAACATTGTGGTATTAGAAAATCAACTTCTGGCTGTATAAAACTCATTCTCGAGAGTTGTAAGAAGTGCTAAATGATCCTCAGGGGATCCCCAGCAGTTGGCCTAAACCTTTAATTCATGTATATTGCTGCTATTACTAATTTTGCGGCACTACTGATACAGTAGTATTACTACGTAGCACAGATACCCACCCAATCTATGTATCGTTCCGCCATTCATAAAGTCTTTATATCCAGCATGGTCGTACAGACTAAAGAAGAAGAAAAAAAATTATATCGGATGATCCGTTGGTCTGCTGGAGATTTTAGCACATATAAGCTTGTATATAAATTGGATAAAAATCTTATTTTAACAAAAATAGTTATATAAGGACTGTTTACATACAATCTCTCTTTCTCTCTCTCTCTTGGTGGCATAGTGAATAGTTAATGGAAATGTTCAAAATCCTGAATGACATTACAAGTATTATAATCATGTTACGCTAAATACAAATCAGACCATAAACATTGGATTTAAACTGAATAATTTCCTATTCAGGCTATAATAAGTATGGCCACGGGCTTTCTCTTGACTGTCTAAAGTTGCAAGTCGTAAGACAAATGCAGTTTTGCAAAAACGGGGACAATTCCAAATCCTGTTAGCCATTCTTGACTACTATGGGCTTCAGAGCCGATGGAATAAGGTGAATGGCTTTCTGTCTGGTGGATGGGTGGGGCAACATTTCATAAAACGATGTTTACCTTGCTTACGTAATGAATGTTTTTCGACTCTTGGCTCGCAATCATTGGCCATGGCGTCGGCTAGATCATTTTTACTCTATAAAAATTAAAACTATCGGGTTTAGGTTATTGATAATGCTGACAAAATTTGTGTGTAGTTGTAAAATGTACATATGTCAACATCCGATGCTTTGATAAGGAGCAAAATCCAAAAAACCGTGTTACAGAGGCCCTGAATTTCATAGTAGTCCGTACACGAGCTGTATATTCGACATTGTCATTTTAAACTTATCCACCATAGAACACTGAAAAATGACTTACTGTATTAACTAATTTGAAAATCACCAGGCACTGAGGGCGTCATGATACGCGCCCGGTGTGTTTTTTTATTTTATTTATTTATTTATTTATTTATTATTTTTTTTTTTAGAGAGAGAGAGAGAGACGAGAGAGAGAGAGAGAGAGAGAGAGAGAGAGAGATGAATTACACGTCTGGTGAGATCCACCTTTTTCCAATCTTGAGAGAAGTTTGGTAATAAAAGTCATAGTTATCTGTTTGTTTGTATCAATTCCCCTGTTGGATTGGTGGGGGGGGGGGGGGAGAGAGAGAGAGAGAGGCAGCATTATTTGGTAACAACAGGAAGCTCAGTAATAAGAGTTAATTGAATTCAGACGTGAAGGGAAATCAAGACTCATTACGAGCTTTCTCCTTATTTCGAAGAAAGTTTCTTTTTGCTAATGCTCTCGCTTTTTTTAGATCACGGTTTTGTGTGTGTGTTTAGTGAAAACAAGTTCAATTTCATTTTTTTTCAGTAATTACTATGTAAAGGTTTAGATGAAATTGGAATAGTAAGCAAGGGCAAAGATGTTGGAGAAGGAATACGAGCAGCAAATTAAGCGCGGAGATGATTCAATCATAAAACATGCAAGAAGTTTATTAAGCGTAAAGTGAAATTTATTGAATGTAAAGTAATCTGAAAAGCCATCTTTAAAATCAGCTGGAACCATTTTACCATTTTATTTTTGAACAACCATAATTGGAATGGGGAACTTTTAAAGTAATAACTGTTTTTGGTACCACATTTTGAATGATAATTTCTTAATGCAAATGTTCCTTGAGAACATCGAGAATAATTTTAGCATAAATTTGTAATTACTATTCATACAATAAATTGAGAGAAGGCATTTACTCAAAAAAAAAAAAAAAAAACTCCGTAGGGGGATAGTGCCGTCAGTGCACCTCACACAGTGCACTGTAAGCATTACTTAACTTTCTTTGCAGCGTCCCTTTTGCCCCTAGCTGTGACCCCTATAGTTCTTTTACTGTCCCTGCGTTCACATTGCGTTTCTTCCATCTTACTTTCCAACTGCCAGGTTTTCCTCCTGTTACAGCTTTAACAGTTTCCCTTTCAGCGCTGCTTGACCTCAAAAGTCTCAGCGGTTGTCCTTGGGCGTAGATCTGATAATGCAATTCTAACGTTCAAAAACAAGGCACTTGAAACTGCCATTTTAACATCAGAAGTACCCTAAAGTTGAAATTGAATTGCGTTTTTTTAGTAAGAAATGTATTCTATGAATTCGCTCATTCCCATGCTAAGTGATGCTATAATTTTTCATGCGTTCATTCTGTCTTTTAATTTTTCCTTCAGACAAGAAGATTCAACAAACTATTATGGGATCACTGTATGAATGAAAAGGAAGTAGATGACGTGCTGTCATGTCGGCAAAATAAACGTAGGTGGGGTTGGGTTCTTTTGATTTTTTCCCTTTAGGCAAATGTCCCATTTACGAGAGTTTCCATGACTTTGCACGAGGGAAGGAAGAGCTGTGCCACCGAGAAAAAGACTCGTCATGTGGCTCCATTCGCCGAAGCCTCTTCTTTGGAAGAACTTGCTTCTTCAGGTTTACTTCCAAGAATGTTGAAGTTTTGGAGGCATCGGTAGTCTTTTCAGACCTTCGCAAAACGGGCCTCACTCCACGATGATGAAAAATTGACGTGAATGGTTGAATTTCAATAATGACTGCTTTTGAAGTTATTATTATAAGCTATAAATCATGACTCAGTATCTGTAGAGTTGGATGACTAGATAGCAAAATTTGGCAGGAAGCAATGCAATGTGCGTTGCCTTTCTCAGACGAATGACTAAAAAACTAGCATTTTGTAGATTATCCGGCGCATGTCTCCCGATTAATGGCGGGATTATTATTTTCCTAGTCATTCGTCTGAGAAAGGCTAACGCGCATTGTTTCCTGCCATTTATAATGTATTAAGTAGATGTGTGTGCGTTACCCCCCAGTCAAGTTGCCTGTTATGCGATATTATTGTACGATGATGCAAGTTCTGCTCATTCCTCCAGTTCCTTACTTTTCTTCAGTAACCTTTCATATTTTAGCGCCAAACATAATTAGCGTAATCTATTTTCTGGTGCTTTTTTATGGCCTTTCTGTCTCCAATCTGCCTTTCGCTTTTTTAGCATTGATTGGGGCATTGTTAGACGATTTATTCATTAATATTCTTGGCGTTTTCTTTAATTATTTGTGTATATGGCAGTTTTATCCTTCTGATTTACGTGAGTGCTGTATATGTATATATATGTATATATATATATATATATATATATATATATATATATATATATATATATAGTATGTATATATGTATGAATATATGTATATATTTGAATTTCATTTCTCATCCGAGTTCTCGTTTCATCATTCCTCCTTGATGTCTATTCCTCCTCCAATTGTGCAGCCTCTTAACTTCTTCAGCATTCTAAAAAACTTGGCCTTACTTGATAAGACGTAATCCGATTCGTGAGCTTTTTCTGGGAATCCATCCTCTAAACGGAGGATTTTTGCTCAATGTTGGAACAGCCGAAAGGGAATCAGAAAGCGGACTTTTTTTTCTCTCTCTCTCTCTTTTTGGTTATTTTGACAAGATGGGCGACGGGGGAATATGACCGGGGCATCAATCGTCCTTCATATAGAGGTCGCATATTTTGCCATTTTGCTACTTTTTGCAACTGTTTAGAAAGTTCGGTGATAGCCTGTGTGTGTGTGTGTGTGTGTATGTGTGCGTTCTGTACTTTTGAAATAGAAAGATTTGGGTGATGAAAACAGTTTCATAAGGTTAGGGGGGCACCCTTTTTAAACAGTTGTTGAGGTAACCGAAGAGATTCTGACTTCCAGTGGAATAAAAGAAATGAGTTATACATCTAAAAGAGAAAGACATAGAGGTTCAAGAGAGAGCACTAGAAGGGATAATTGAAGAATTGAGAATGATCTTCACAGGGTAAGGCAACATTTGTTTCAAGGAACATTTTATGATAAGGTTATTATTAGAAGAACTGTCAGGGCGAGATGTGCTTTTGAGAGTTTAAGGGCAGAACAAAGGATAAAAAATGAAATGGTATAAATAAAAATGACTCTCTCTCATTAGGTGAAGAGATATGTTTATATAATCAGTAGCTTCAGATAACATGTTTGACGGCTCCTTACCAGAAGAATGTTGAAACAAGTTATGCTTCTGAATCCGAAAGACTAGAGGTCGAAGAGGAGCAGAAGGACATTATGTGAAAGAGCATACCGAAGGGAAAGAGTTGTGTATCATATCATGGTATGCACTATAGTAACCGTCTCATTGATGATAATAATAATTTAATGATGCTTTTTTTAATGATGCATTTTATGCTGATGTTGCCACAGTGAAGTAAATGGCATTTACTGTAATTTCTCTCCGTTTGAAATTGTAATCACACACACACACCTATGTATAATATATATAATAATATAATATATTATATTATATATATAATATATTATTTATATAATATAGATAGATATATATAGATATATATATACTGTATGTAAAATTGTCTGCTGCTATCTTCTGTCAGGGATCAATGGACTTCAGCTCCTATAGAAGGCAGAGATTGGAGTACTGCGAATTTGTTTACACCGAGCATTTTAGTAAATATGAGAAGAGGTTTTTGTTCTCTTGTCGACTGGTTTAAAGTGATAGTCACAAGTACCACACAGGAATGGTGGAAAATTGCTCCATAGAGGGAGAGCGCATGCTGTTCTGTTTAGTTATGAGGGGGATGAAAGATAGTAAACTTGTAAGAGGGAAAGATTGTGTATGCTTTTCTTGGAAACCAAAAGTGAAAGGAGTAATTAGTGCTTTATTGTGTATTTAAACATATTTGAACCCCATTGTAGCGCTGTTATCGCTGAGATGAAATGAAGGTTTGCATACCCGGCCTATACAAACTTTGGGATAGTTAAAGCAATATATAACTCCCTCTCCATCATTATTCAAATTAGTCAACTGGTGCACTCCAGTTAGCTTTTGTTTATTCCATGGTAATCAGATATTCCTGTAGGAAGATCTACACCTGCTTTACATTTATTATCCTCTTGAGTCATGTGATATTTTATAACAACTAGTTTCATTTTCCCCAAATGTTTTTTCTGCTCTAGATCTGTAGTCATTGATACCGTTGTTTGATTATTGTTATTCTACCTCTTTTCTTTTAGAACTTTAAGGTTGCATTATTCCTTGAGAGATACTTTCTTAAATTAGTCTGAATGACAGAATGCTAAAGAAGGAGATTTTTACAAATTTCCATTTAGAACATTTTGCATTAATCTTCTTTTAACGTTTAATTTCCATTTGCACCATTTCAGTTACTGCTTTGGAATTATAATTAGTTAAATTGTAGGAAATTTCGTATATTTATGGTATGGTTAATTTTGATCTTTCTTTCAAAAAAATATCTATAAGAACCAAATATTCTTTTATATATATATATATAATATATATATATATATATATATATATATATATATATATATGATATACATTTAGTGACCTTAATTCACGTCCTAGCTTTTGTAGCCTTGCCACTGGATTTAATGTAAGCCATAATCTTCCTAAATATTCTTCGTTTCAACATTATTTTGGTTCTAAAGCTCTGTGTTTGATGTTTGGTATTTCAAGTGAAACGTCTCGCCTTTTGTGGTTGCTGTAACCTATAGATTTAAATTATACATTTCATACATTTCCTGTCGATCGCGCTGTTTATTTATTCTTGTTTTTTTTGTATAAGTTAGCTTTACTTAAGAATAAAGTCAATAGCTTTAAAAATTATATTTTAACACGGCTATTAGTACAAACCGGTTTATTTCGGTTTTAATCTTTGATCCAGATCATCGTGACGAAAGTCTGCGGATTTGTATTCGCTTTGCTGAGTACTGACAGGGGGAGAGATAACTCTAATTGTCTTTTATGTCAGTCCAGAATAGCACAAACTATTAATTTAACAATCCTGCTCTTCATTTCATATGTGTCTACTTAGTTTGCTGGTTGTAATTGTTTTTTCCTTTGTAGGACAATACTGCCGTATTAATGAAATCATGAATGAAAGGGCATTTTTGGGATTGCTGGAGACCTATTTTAAATTTTTCGGATGATTTTATTTTTCTTCTTCTTCCCAGCTTTAACCCAATTTTATATGGGGTCGCTGTTATGAATGAGTCGTTCCCATCGATTTCTGTCCTGTGCATCGTTCTCGTCAATACCTTTCCATAACAAATCTTCCCCTACACAATTACGCCATCTTTTTCTTGGTCTTCTCTTCTTCTTTCTACCCCGCACTTCCATTTCCATCGTATGTCTTCCAATATTATATTTCTCTCTTTGTAACAAGATGATTTTATTATTAAGACACTTATTTAACTGTTTTAAAGCAGAGTGGAATTTAACTGTTTATAAAACAGAGTGGAAAGGAAATAACTCTCCGTGAAATAAGAGTATAAGAATGAAATTTCACTGTGAAATTCAGACCAGTTCGAGGTTAAGGAATAATCCCTGTGAAGGAGTGCACATACGGAATTCAACTTGAATAGAAGCAACAGGAACTGTACAAAATTTATACCTAAATTGGTAAGGATCTTTTTCCTTAAAAAAGAGGTGTGAAAGCTAATATCATCTCGTGATACCATAGTGTCTAGGAAGGGGAGTTGCTTATCTTTCTCGTATTCAGTTGTACATCTTATATTGGGGTGGGTCGAGTTAGCAACTTCCAAGACTGCATCGGCCTGTTCAGTTTCTTTTTGTTTGTTTTGTTTGTTTGTATGGTGTTTTTACGTTGCATGGAACCAGTGGTTATTCAACAACGGGACCAACGGTTTTACGTGACTTCCGAACCACGCCGAGAGTGAACTTCTATCACCAGAAATACACATCTCTGACGCTCAATGGAATGCCGAGAATCGAACTCGCGGCCACCAAGGTGGTACGCCAACACTAAACCGACCATGCCACTGAGGCGTTTGTTCAGTTTCTGAACAAGAGAAAGGTATCATCCACATATCGACTGTAAGCGAGAGTGCAATATAAGATTTACCATCGAGTACGAGAATGATGAGCAATTCTCTTTCCTAGACACTATGGTATCACGACATAATATTAGTTTTAATACCTCTATTTTTAGGAAAAATACCTTTACCAACTTGGGTGAGAATTTTTACAGTTTCTGTTGATCCAATTTTAAGTTAAAATCCGTAAATACACTCCTCCACAGGTGATTATTATTATTATTATTATTATTATTATTATTATTATTATTATTATTATTATTTTATTAAAAGCAATGGCTACTTCAGCAGCGTTACACTTGTAGAGATTCTTCTCTATTTTCCGAATAGCGGCTTTTTCCTTGATACTTAGACAGGCTAGTAGAGCGCCTATAGAGGTCATGATCAAATACAGAGTCAAAATTGGTGTATATATTTGAATTTTACAGATAAACTATGATACCATAATCATCAAAATCATTAACGATATCTCTCTCTCTCTCTCTCTCTCTCTCTCTCTCTCTCTCTCTCTCTCTCGTCTCCTCTCTCTCTCTCTTATTCGGAAGCACAAGCGAGCTTTCGTATGGAGCTCCCAGACATCCTTGGGCTGGGAAGCTGAGGGTGGACTGATCTTGGAGTGGTGTCTGTCCTCCTTTATATTTGGGGTTGATAGCAGGGGGTCTGCCTTATGCTGATCTACCATTGGCTGGTGGCGGTAGGTCTTCGTTTTCATTGGTGGCTTGAGCCGGGTCTCAAGCCACTTTCCCCGCGTTGATGGTTGCGATGCTGTAGATCCTGCAGCCTTCTAGACCTCCTGAGCGGCGCGGTTACGTTGATGGGCGTTTCGTTACGCTGTGGGACGTCACGGCTAATTTGATTTCGTTGGCTGCAGGGGTATCTCGTTTGGTGGCGTTGTCTTCCGTGGAGTTGTTGTGATCGGTGGTGTTGTTATTGGTGGCAGGTCTTCTCATACTCCGCGTCCCTGAACGAACCCAATGATATATTAACCTTACTGATTACGACCCCACCCCTGATCGAGATGCCCTTCTGAAGCTGGGTCTTAATTGCCACTTCATTTCGAGACCCAGACCTCACAACAAGAGACTCGAAATCGAGTTGCTCCTCGACTCAATCCAGCAGCTCGAAACCTGGAGCATCATGAGAACTACCGACACCCTTCAACCCCTCCTACTTGCTGAAGCCCTAACGGAGAGGGGCTCCAAGGAGATGAAGAAAGCGGCGAAGGAACTGAAAGAGAAAGAGAACAGAACGGTGCGATGCGCGGACAAGACGGCAGCCTTCGTCTTGATTGACACTGCTGAATACCACGAGAAGCTGGATGCTATTTTGTCCGACGAGAGCAAGTTCGAGTGCCTGACAAGAAACCCGACAGACGACATCAAGAGGGAGGCCAACGCGGTCATCAGTGTAGTGAATGTTGCGACTAACGCTGTCCACCTCCCGCCCATACAAGGACTGGGTTATCTATATGGTAACATAAAAATCACAAACAAGGAAACCCCCTCCGGCCGATCATCAGCCAGTCGCCCACACCTACGCACGCCTTGGCTAAATGCCTTAACCAAATTTTTACCCCTTACGTCCTGAGTCAGTACAGCCTGCAGTCGTCAGTAGAATTCCTTGAAGTCATCAAGGACGCCCCTGGCACCGGGATTATCGCCTCGCTGGACTTAGAGTCCCTGTTTACGAACGTGCCTTTGACATCATCCTTGAGTATGATTACAGGAGTCAGTCGACGGCACCCCTCAACATACCCCAAGCCTCACTCAGTGCACTGCTGGAGATCTGCACGAAGAAGGCCCCTTTCTCCACCCACTGCGGCCAGATGTACCACTAGAAGGACAGCGTAGCCATGGGCTCCCCACTGGGGGTACTCTTTGCTAACTTTTACATGGGCACCGTGGAGGAACGAATCTTCGCCAGGATGCAGCAACCCCACAGATATGGACATCATATCAACGACATCTTTGTTCAAGTCGATGCCAAGAATGAGGTAGAAACCTTTCGTCAGGCATTTCAGCTGTGCAGCGTGCTGAATTACACGGTTGAATACAGCACCTACGATCGGCTCCCCTTCCTCGATGTCCTTGTGAGTAAGACGGAAGACGGACTCCGTACTTCTGTCTACACAAAGAAAACCAACCTAGGACTTTGCCTCAACGGTGACAGTAAGTGCCCTGCCAGGTTCAAAAGTATGACCATCAGGGCCTTCATCAGGAGAGCCCTCTCCCACTGCTCGACCTGGCAGGACACTCAACAGGAACTCGACCGTGCCTCCCAAGTACTCATAAATAACGGGTATTCAAATAAATTAATAAGCAGAGAAGTCCGTACAGTCCTGCAGAAATGGTTACAGTAGTGAGAGCGCACATCCCCGCCCCCAGGATAACATCAAGCTGTATTACAAAGCCTCCATGAGTTCCCATTACCGTGAAGAAGAGGACTCTGTTAAGAAAATTATTTCTGAAAATGTATCCCTGACCGACGACACCAAGAATATCGACCTGATCATTTACTGCCAGAATCGGAGGACGCGCGACCTTATTATGAAAAATAACCTCTCTCCACAGGTACGAGACCCCCTGAAGCAGACGTATGTGGTGTACCAGTATACATGACCAGTCCGCGGTTGCAGCGGCGCCTACGTTGGTATGACTACCATCCGTCTGTCGAAGAGGCTCTCATGCCATGCCCCAGAGGGGGCTATCAAGAATCACGCCCACACCAGACATCAAGAGGCCATTTCCCGGGATGTCATCATCCAAAACAGGAAGATCATCGGGAAGGCCCCTGATGCCCGTCGGTTACGCCTGCTGGAGGCGCTTCTCATCCAGCAAGTAAAACCAACACTAAATATGATGCAGGAAGAATTTCTCCTCCCTACGAGTATGAGAAGACCTGCCACCAACAACAACACCACCGATCACGACAACTTCATGGAAGACAACGTTCCCGAATGAGATACTCCTGCAGCCAACGAAAATCATATTAGCCGTGATGTCCCGCAGCATAGTGAAATGCCCATCAATGTAACCGCACCACTCAGGAGGTCTAGAAGGCTGCAGGATCTACAGCATCGCAACCATCAACACGGGGAAAGTGGCTTGAGACCTGGCTCAAAATGAAAACGAAGACCTACTGCCACCAGCCAATAGTAGATCAGCATGGGGCAGAGCCCCTGCTGTCACCCCAAATATAAAGGAGGACGGACACCACTCCAAGATCAGTCCACCCTCAGCTTCCCAGCTCGAGGATATCTGGCAGCTCTAGACAAAAGCTCACTTGCTTCAAGAAAGAAAGAGAGAGAGAGAGAGAGAGAGAGAGAGAGAGAGAGAGAGAGAGATATCGTTAATGATTTTGATGATTTGGTATCATAGTTTATCTGTAAAATTCAAATATATACACCAATTTTGACACTGTATTTGATCATAACCTCCATAGGAGCTCT
>NC_061096.1:14596241-14618741 GCF_015104395.2 Macrobrachium nipponense
AGAGCTCCTATGGAGGTTATGATCATACAGTGTCAAAGTGGTGTATATATTTGAATTTACAGATAAACTATGATACCATAGTCAGCAAAATCATTAACGATATCTCTCTCTCTCTCTCTCTCTCTCTCTTCTCTCTCTCTCTTTCTTGAAGCAAGCGAGCTTTCGCATGGAGCTCCCAGACATCCTCGGGCTGGAAGTGAGGGTGGACTGATCTTGGAGTGGTGTCTGTCCTCCTTTATATTTGGGGTTGATAGCAGAGGGTCTGCCCTATGCTGATATACCATTGGCTGGTGGCGGTAGGTCTTCGTTTTCATTGGTGGCTTGACTCTGTATTTGATCATGACCTCTATAGGTGCTCTACTAGCCTAAGTAGCAAGGAAAAAGCTGCTATTCGGAAAATAGAGAAGAATCTCTACAAGTGTAACGCTGCTGAAGTAGCATTGCTTTTAATAAAATAATAATAATAATAATAATAATAATAATAATAAAATAATAATAATAATAAAAATAATAATAATAATAATAATAAATAATAATCACCTGTGGAGGAGTGTATTTACGGAATCCAACTTAAAATTGGATCAACAGAAACTAAAAATTCATACCCAAGTTGGTAAAGTCTTTTTCCTAAAAAAAGAGGTATTAAAACTAATATTATGTCGTGATACCATAGTGTCTAGGAAAGAGAATTGCTCATCATTCTCGTACTCGATGGTAAATCTTATATTGCACTCTCGCTTACAGCCGATATGTGGATGATACCTTTCTCTTGTTCAGAAACTGAACAAACGCCTCAGTGGCATGGTCGGTTTAGTGTTGGCGTACCACCTTGGTGGCCGCGAGTTCGATTCTCGGGCATTCCATTGAGGCGTCAGAGATGTGTATTTCTGGTGATAGAAGTTCACTCTCGACGTGGTTCGGAAGTCACGTAAAACCGTTGGTCCCGTTGCTGAATAACCACTGGTTCCATGCAACGTAAAAACACCATACAAACAAACAAAGAGAAACTGAACAGGCCGATGCATTCTTGGAAGTTGCTAACTTGACCCACCCCAATATGAGACATACAACTGAATACGAGAATGATAAGCAACTCCCCTTCCTAGACACTATGGTATCACGAGACGATATTAGCTCTCATACCTCTTTTTTAAGGAAAAAGACCCTTACCAATTTAGGTATAAATTTTGTACAGTTCCTGTTGCTTCTATTCAAGTTGAATTCCGTAAATGCACTCCTTCACAGGGATTATTCCTTAACCTCGAACTGGTCTGAATTTCACAGTGAAATTTCATTCTTATACTCTTATTTAACGGAGAGTTATTCCTTTCCACTCTGTTTTTATAAAACAGTTTAAATTCCACTCTGTTTTAAAAACAAAAAGTTAGATAAGTTTCTTAATAACAAAATCATCCTGTTACGAAGAGAGAAATATAATATTGGAAGACATACGATGGAAATGAAAGTGCGGGGTAGAAAGAAGAAGAGAAGACCAAGAAAAAGATGGCGTAATTGTGTAGGGGAAGATTTGTTATGAAAACGTATTGACGAGAACGATGCACAGGACGGACAGAAATCGATGGGAACGACTCATTCATAACGACCCCATATAAAATTGGGTTAAAGCTGGGAAGAAGAAGAAAAATAAAATCATCCAAAAAATTAAGTCTCCAGCAATCCAAAAAATGCCCTTTCACTCATGATTTCATTAATACGGCAGTATTGTCCTGCCATGAAAAGTCGCCTTATTCCCACTAATCCTTTTACCATAGGTTCCCTTTTTAAGTATAGGATAAACTGAACCCTCTGATGACATCGAATGCGCTGTATTTATTTTCTCGCCCCCGATGTAGAAGTCAAGGGAAATATGTCGGTGCCTCTCGTAGGTTACTGAAAGCCCGCATCGATTGTCACTGGGGTCCAGTTGTCGAATCCAGCGTTATTCAGTATACGACAGCATGCTAAAAAATGAAAAATAAATATTGAATACAATCAATTTAAAAGTCTGTCGAGAGCTCGTTCCCCTCAGCAGCTGGCAATCCTCGAGTCACTTTGTATAAAACAGGCAGTTCTGAGAATAAACAACCAAACTGCCTCCACCCGTCTTTTCTTAGCATAAGTTCACTCTGGACTTTTAACGTTTCTACTTGTCACATACATTATTTCTTTATACTTGGATGGTAATACCTTTCTCCTGGCATTCAAAACTGAATACTTTGTATTTGTTTTTAGCACACTTTTAGCCCGAGTGTTTAAGATGTTTTAATGTATTTATATATAATATATATATATATATATTCACTATAGTTATATATTATATATTCTATATACTGTGTGGTCCGTATTTGTGAAGCTGTAATGTCCGCAATGTCCTCCTAACATCTCGATTTCTTCACACACTGCTTAGATACTTCTGTTACTATAAAGCCCAAGACCACAATAAAGTACGAAATAGGGAAATTCTATGAGTCCGTAGTAGGATTCGAACCCACATAAACTATATCAGAACGAGATCAAGCTACCCACCTGACCATGAAGGGTACATTTATATTGCTGCTCCTTCATACAGATACCTATCGATTTTGGATATATTTAGATGACCTAAATGCACCTAAAATCAAAAGGTATATGTAGTATGTATCATCTACAGGAGTTTATAACCGTATTGATTTTTAGGGCTACATACATACATACATACATACATACACACACACACACATATATTATAACATATGAATAATTATCACATCGAACCGTGATCCATTTATATATCAATTCAAGCTACAAATGTCCTTTATATCTTAAATTCACTTTACCTCCCAAATGATATATCATATATGTACCGAAGGGGAATTTTTTAGTTGATAATAATTTCGTCCCCCCATGGGATCGAACCACCGTCCAAGTGGACGGGGACGAAATCAGGACAGTCAGTGACGTCTCAGTTGGCTGATTGGATAGCGTCACTGACTGTCCTGATTTCGTCCCCGTCCACTTGGACGGTGGTTCGATCCCATGGGGGGACGAAATTATTATCAATTAAAAAAAAATTCCCCTTCGGTACATATATGAAAATATATCATTTGGGAGGTAAAGTGAATTTAGATATTAAAGGACATTTGTAGCTTGAATTGATATATTATATACATATACATATATATATATATATATACATTATATATATATATATATATATTATATAATATATATCTTTTTTATATTTTTACATTTATATGATTTATATATATATATATATATAATTAATATATAATATATATATATCACCACACACACAAAAAAAAAAAAAAAAATATATATATATATATATATATATATATATATAATATATATATACACACACACAACACACACACACACACAAATATATATATATATATATATATATATATATATATATATATATATATATAATGTGTGTGTGTACATAGGTGCGTATATTTAAATATCTAAGAGATTGGATCTCCCTCCGTAGCTACTCTTACAAAGGAAAAACAATTACAACCAGCAAACTAAGTAGACACATATGAAATGAAGAGCAGGATTGTTAAATTAATAGTTTGTGCTATTCTGGACTGACATAAAAGACAATTAGAGTATCTCTCCCCCTGTCAGTACTCAGCAAAGCGAATACAAATCCGCAGACTTTCGTCACGATGATCTGGATCAAAAGATTAAAACCGAAATTAACCGTTTGTACTAATACCCGTGTTAAAATATAATTTTTAAAGCTATAGACTTTTATTCTTAAGTAAAGCTAACTTAAACAAAAAACAAGAAATAAACAGCGCGATCGACAGGAAATGTATGAAATATATTTAAATCTATAGGTTACAGCAACCAAAAAAGGTGAGAAAAAAAAAGCGCGATCGACAGGAAATGTATGAAATATATAATTTAAATCTATAGGTTACAGCAACCAAAAAAGGTGAGACGTTTCACTTGAAATACCAAACATCAAACACAGAGCTTGACAATCAAAAAGACTTAAGCCATATTCAAAATAATGTTGAAACGAAGAATATTTAGAAAGATTATGGCTTACATTAAATCCAGTGGCAAGGCTACAAAAGCTAGGAAGAGAATTAAGGTCACTAAATGTGTGTATCTATAAATATATATATATATATATATATATATATATATATATTATATATATATATATATATATATATAAGAATATTTGGTTCTTATAGATATTTTTTGAATGAAAGCTCAAAATTAACCATAGCATAAATATACGAAATTTCCTACAATTTAACTAATTATAATTCCAAAGAAGTAACTGAAATGGTGCAAATGGAAATTAAACGTTAAAAGAAGATTAATGCAAAATGTTAAATCTAAATGAAAAATTTGTAAAAATCTCCCTTCTTTAGCATTCTGTCATTCAAACTAATTTAAGAGAGTATCTGTCAAGGAATAATGCAACCTTAAAGTTCTAAAAGAAAAGAGTTAGAAAAACAATAATCAAACAACGGTATCAATGACTACAGATCTAGAGCAGAAAAAACATTTGGGAAAATGAAACTAGTTGTTATAAAATATATCACATGACACAAGAGGATAATAAATGTAAAGCAGGTGTAGATCTTCCTACCAGGAATATCTGATTACCACGGAAAAAACAAAAGCTAACTGGAGTGCACCAGTTGACTAATTTGAATAATGATGGAGAGGGAGTTAAATATTGCTTTAACTATCCCAAAGTTGTATAGGCCGGGTATGCAAACCTTCATTTCATCTCAGCGATAACAGCGCTACAATGGGGTTCAAATATGTTTAAATACACAATAGAACTAATTACGCCTTTCACTTTTGGTTTCCATGAAAAGCATACACAATCTTTCCCTCTTACAACAAGTTTACTATCTTTCATCCCCCTCATAACTAAACAGAACAGAACATGCGCTCTCCCTCTATGGAGCAATTTTCCACCATTCCTGTGTGGTACTTGTGACTATCACTTTAAAACCAGTCGACAAGAGAACAAAAACTCTTCTCATATTTACTAAAAGACTCAGTGTAAACAAATTCGCACTACTCCAATCTCTGCCTTCTATAGGGAGCTGAAGTCCATTGATCCCTGACAGAAGATAGCAGCAGACAATTTCACAATTATATATATATATATATATATATATATATATATATATATATATATATATATATATAGGTGTGTGTGTGTGATTACAATTTCAAACGGAGAGAAATTACAGTAAATGCCATTTACTTCACGTGGCAACATCAGCATAAAATGCATCAATAAAAAAAAGCATCATTAAATTATTATTATCATCAATGAGACGGTTACTATAGTGCATTACCATGATATGATACACAACTCTTTCCCTTCGGTATGCTCTTTCACATAATGTCCTTCTGCTCCTCTTCGACCTCTAGTCTTTCGGATTCAGAAGCATAACTTGTTTCAACATTCTTCTGGTAAGGAGCCGTCAAACATGTTATCTGAAGCTACTGATTATATAAACATATCTCTTCACCTAATGAGAGAGAACCATTTTTATTTATACCATTTCATTTTTTATCCTTTGTTCTGCCCTTAAACTCTCAAAAGCACATCTCGCCCTGACAGTTCTTCTAATAATAACCTTATCATAAAAATGTTCCTTGAAACAAATGTTTGCCTTATACCCTGTGAAGATCATTCTCAATTCTTCAATTATCCCTTCTAGTGCTCTCTCTTGAACCTCTATGTCTTTCTCTTTTAGATGTATAACTCATTTCTTTTATTCCACTGGAAGTCAGAATCTCTTCGGTTACCTCAAACAACTGTTTAAAAAGGGTGCCCCCCTAACCTTATGAAACTGTTTTCATCACCCAAATCTTTCTATTTCAAAAGTAACAGCACGCACACACATACACACACACACACACACACACACACACCCACACACAGGCTATTACCGAACTTTCTAAACAGTGGCAAAAAGTAGCAAAATGGCAAAATATGCGACCTCTATATGAAGGACGATTGATGCCCCGGTCACATTCCCCCATCGCCCATCTTGTCAAAATATCCAAAGAGAGAGAAAAAAAAGGTCCGCTTTCTGATTCCCTTTCGGCAGTTCCAACATTGAGCAAAAATCCTCCGTTTAGAGGATGGATTCCCAGAAAAAGCTCACGAATCGGATTACGTCTTATCAAGTAAGGCCAAGTTTTTTAGAATGCTGAAGAAGTTAAGAGGCTGCACAATTGGAGGAGGAATAGACATCAAGGAGGAATGATGAAACGAGAACTCGGATGAGAAATGAAATTCAAATATATACATATATTCATACATACATATATATATACATATACAGAGGATAAAATTGCCATATACACAAATAATGAAAGAAAACGCCAAGAATATTAATGAATAAATCGTCTAACAATGCCGCAATCAATGCTAAAAAAGCGAAAGGCAGATTGGAGACAGAAAGGCCATAATAAAAGCACCAGAAAATAGATTACGCTAATTATGTTTGGCGCTAAAATATGAAAGGTTACTGAAGAAAAGTACGGAACTGGAGGAATGAGCAGAACTTGCATCGTACAATAATATCGCATAACAGGCAACTTGACTGGGGGGTAACGCACACACATCTACTTAATACATTATAAATGGCAGGAAACAATGCGCGTTAGCCTTTCTCAGACGAATGACTAGGAAAATAATAATCCCGCCATTAATCGGGAGACATGCGCCTGATAATCTGCAAAATGCTAATTTTTTAGTCATTCGTCTGAGAAAGGCAACGCACATTGCATTGCTTCCTGCCATTTGCATCTAGTCATCCAACATCTACAGATACTGAGTCATGATTTATAGCTATAATAATCATTCAAAAGCAGTCATTATTGAAATTCAACCATTCACGTCAATTTTTCATCATCGTGGAGTGAGGCCCGTTTTGCGAAGGAATGAAAAGACTACCGATGCCTCCAAAACTTCAACATTCTTGGAAGTAAACCTGAAGAAGCAAGTTCTTCCAAAGAAGAGGCTTCGGCGAATGGAGCCACATGACGAGTCTTTTTCTCGGTGGCACAGCTCTTCCTTCCCTCGAGCAAAGTCATGGAAACTCTCGTAAATGGGACATTTGCCTAAAGGGAAAAAATCAAAAGAACCCAACCCCACCTATGTTTTATTTTGCCGCACCATTGACAGCACGTCATCTACTTCCTTTTCATTCATACAGTGATCCCTTAATAGTTTGTTGAATCTTCTTGTCTGAAGGAAAAATGAAAAGACAGAATGAACGCATGAAAAATTATAGCAACACTTAGCCTGGAACGAGCGAATTCATAGAAGACATCTCTTACTACAAAAACGCAATTCAATTTAAAGTTTAGGGGACTTCTGATGTTACAATGGGAGTTTCAAGTGCCTTGCTTTTGAACCTTAGAATTGGATTATCAGATCTACGCCCAAGGACAACCGCTGAGACTTTTGAGGTCAAGCAGCGCTGAAAGGGAAACTGTTAAAGCTGTAACAGGAGGAAAACCTGGCAGTTGGAAAGTAAGATGGAAGAAACGCAATGTGAACGCAGGGACAGTAAAAGAACTATAGGGGTCACAGCTAGGGGCGAAAGGGACGCTGCAAAGAAAGTTAAGTAATGCTTACAGTGCACTGTGTGAGGTGCACTGACGGCACTATCCCCCTACGGAGCTTTTTTTTTTTTTTAAAGAGTAAATGCCTTCTCTCAATTTATTGTATGAATAGTAATTACAAATTTATGCTAAAAGTGCGTGCAAGAAAAACTTGTGTTAGATGATGGTTTTAAAATTTTCTCAAAATTATTCTCGGTTTTAAATTCATATGTACGCTTGACCACTCGATGTTCTCAAGGAACATTTGCATTAAGAAATTATCATTCAAAATGTGGTACCAAAAACAGTTATTACTTAAAAAGTTCCCCATTCCAATTATGGTTGTTCAAAAATAAAATGGTAAAATGGTTCCAGCTGATTTTAAAGATGGCTTTTCAGATTACTTTACATTCAATAAATTTCACTTTACGCTTAATAAACTTCTTGCATGTTTTATGATTGAATCATCTCCGCGCTTAATTTGCTGCTCGTATTCCTTCTCCAACATCTTTGCCCTTGCCTACTATTCCAATTTCATCTAAACCTTTACATAGTAATTACTGAAAAAAAAATGAAATTGAACTTGTTTTCACTAAACACACACACACAAAACCGTGATCTAAAAAAGCGAGAGCATTAGCAAAAAGAAACTTTCTTCGAAATAAGGAGAAAGCTCGTAATGAGTCTTGATTTCCCGTTCATTCCAAACGTCTGAATTCAATTAACTCTTATTACTGAGCTTCCTGTTGTTACCAAATAATGGCTGCTCCCCCCCCCCCCCCCCCCCCCCACAATCCAACAGGGGAATTGATACAAACAAACAGATAACTATGACTTTTATTACCAAACTTCTCTCAAGATTGGAAAAAGGTGGATCTCACCAGACGTGTAATTCATCTTTCTCTCTCTCTCTCTCTCTCTCTCTCTCTCTCTCTCTCTCTCTCTCTCTAAAAAAAAATAATAATAATAAATAAATAAATAAATAAATAAATAAATAAAATAAAAAAATAAAAAAACACACCGGGCGCGTATCATGACGCCCTCAGTGCCTGGTGATTTTCAAATTAGTTAATACAGTAAGTCATTTTTCAGTGTTCTATGGTGGATAAGTTTAAAATGACGATGTCGAATATACAGCTCGTGTACGGACTACTATGAAATTCAGGCCTCGTAACACGTTTTTTGGATTTGCTCCTTATCAAAAGCATAGATGTTGACATATGTACATTTTACAACTACACACAAATTTTGTCAGCATTATCAATAACCTAAACCTGATAGTTTTAATTTTTATAGAGTAAAAATGATCTAGCCGACGCCATGGCCAATGATTGCGAGCCAAGAGTCGAAAAACATTCATTACGTAAGCAAGGTAAATATCGTTTTATGAAATGTTGCCCCCACCCCATTCCACCAGTCCACCAGGACAGAAAGCCATTCACCTTATTCCATCGGGTCTGAAGCCCATAGTAGTCAAGAATGGCTAACAGGATTTGGAATTGTCCCCGTTTTTGCAAAACTGCATTTTTCTTACGACTTGCAACTTTAGACAGTCAAGAGAAAGCCCGTGGCCATACTTATTATAGCCTGAATAGGAAATTATTCAGTTTCTAGTTTAAATCCAATGTTTATGGTCTGATTTGTATTTAGCGTAACGTGATTATAATACTTGTGATGTCAATCAGGATTTTGAACATTTCCATTAACTATTCACTATGCCACCAAGAGAGAGAGAGAAAGAGAGAGATTGTATATAAACAGTCCTTATATAACTATTTTTGTTAAAATAAGATTTTTATCCAATTTATATACAAGCTTATATGTGCTAAAATCTCCAGCAGACCAACGGATCATCCGATATAATTTTTTTTCTTCTTCTTTAGTCTGTACGACCATGCTGGATATAAAGACTTTATGAATGGCGGAACGATACATAGATGTGGGTGGGGTATCTGTGCTAGCGTAGTAATACTACTGTAGCAGTAGTGCCGCAAAATTAGTAATAGCAGCAATATACATGAATTAAAGGTTTAGGCCAACTGCTGGGATCCTTGAGGATCATTTAGCACTTCTTACAACTACTCGAGAAATGAGTTTATACAGCCAGAAGTTAGATTTTCTAATACCACAATGTTCATGATAGCCTTCATTGTTATCCTGAATTATAACGAGGTCAAAGTGGGTGGAGCCTCATGAAGTCATCATTCTGACGATCATTATTGGTGAAGGTTTAAAGCCAAAATACAGTACCGTATATTTTTTTTAAATAAGTAGATAGCCGATAAATAAAAATTGCTTAACATTGGATACAGTAGTTATCAAATCAAGCTTGTCTTACCAACTATTCCCTACATCTTGTCAATCTGACTGTGACCTATAAAGTAGATTATAATTTCTTAGGACACTTATTTTGGGAGTTAAACTAATAATCGAAGTGTTTTTGTATTTATTAACATATTTTGTTGGTTTGTTCATTATGACAATTATCAGTGGAGAGGATTCAGAGTTCATAAAGGTGTACTACTTTGCTTGTATTTAAATTTTTGTCATTGTTGCCAGAGGTATAGCCTTCGTTACGTATAGCCAATCATCCATCGAGAAAGAGGGAAGAAATGCTGTCATAAGTTACGTAACGAGTGCGTTCGAAACCTTATCACTGAGTAAGTTGGCCCGTCTTCAAAAAAAGTCACTTTTACATTATAAGTAACAAATTTATTCAACCTACGTAATGCAGAATACAGTCAAAATTTATGTGTAGATATAATGTGTATTCTGAATAAGCATTATATCTATGAAATGCATAGATAAAAAGTTATTACCAAACAACCGTGTTACAGAAGCCCTGAATCTCATAGTAGCTCAGCCTGAAAGGTTGGCAACCATAACATGGTTCAGGTGTTAATGGTGGTTACTGTAGCATCCGAACCGCATTATATAACAAATGAATTTCTATCACCAGAAATATATTCCTCTGGTTCCGCATTGGCAACAGCAGGGAGCAAACTCAGGAAACTAAATTGATAGGCCGGTAAAAAAACCACTTGTCCAATAAGGAACTAGAGTGACCTGGTATTGGCTGCTAAACGTACTTGCTAAAGCAAGGTGAGACTTTGAAGAGCAGGCCATACCCTGTGAGGCATGCACTCTGCAGCTACACCTTGACTCAACCTGAAAGGTTGGCAGACACACAAGGTACAGGTGGAACTAGTGAGGCACAAGTACCCGATTGTAAGGTGCCCTGGTATTGGCAGCTGACCTAACTTGCTAAACCAAGGTGAGGTTGTGAAGTGCAGGCCACACAAGGGGTGGGACCCTGTGAGGCTTGCACTCTACAGTTACACATTAGCTCAGCCTGAAAGGTTGGCACCCGAACATAGTACAGGTGATACTAGTGAGGCAAAGGCACCTGATAGTGAGGGTGCCCTGGTATTGTTAGGTGACCTTATTTGCTAAACCAAGTTGCAGCTGCAAAGCACAGGCCACACAAGGCGTGGGACCCTGTGAGCCATGCACTCTGCAGCTACACCTTAGCTCAACCTGAAAGGCTGGCAGCCACACAAGGTACAAGTGGAACTAGTGAGGCACAAGCACCCAATTATAAGGTGTCCTAGTATTGGGAGCTGACCTTACTTGCTAAACCAAGGTGAGGCTGTGAAGAGCATGCCACACAAGGGGTGGGACCCTGAGAGGCATGCACTCTGCAGCTACACCTTAGCTCAGCCTTACTGGTTGGCAGCCACACAAGGTACAGGTGGAACTAGTGAGGCACAAGCACCCGATTGTAGGTTTCCTGGTATTGGCAGCTGATCTGACTTGCTAAACCAAGGTGAGGCTGTGAAGAGCATGCCACACAAGGGGTGTGACCCTGAGAGGCATGCACTCTGCAGTTACACCTTAGCTCAGCCTTACTGGTTGGCAGCCACACAAGGTACAGGTGGAACTAGTGAGGCACAAGCACCCGATTGTAGGTTTCCTGGTATTGGCAGCTGATCTGACTTGCTAAACCAAGGTGAGGCTGTGAAGAGCATGCCACACAAGGGGTGGGACCCTGAGAGGCATGCAGTCTGCAGCTACACCTTGGCTCAACCTGAAAGGTTGGCAGACACACAAGGTACAGGTGGAACTAGTGAGGCACAAGTACCCGATTGTAAGGTGCCCTGGTATTGGCAGCTGACCTAACTTGCTAAACCAAGGTGAGGTTGTGAAGTGCAGGCCACACAAGGGGTGGGACCCTGTGAGGCTTGCACTCTACAGTTACACATTAGCTCAGCCTGAAAGGTTGGCACCCGAACATAGTACAGGTGATACTAGTGAGGCAAAGGCACCTGATAGTGAGGGTGCCCTGGTATTGTTAGGTGACCTTATTTGCTAAACCAAGTTGCAGCTGCAAAGCACAGGCCACACAAGGCGTGGGACCCTGTGAGCCATGCACTCTGCAGCTACACCTTAGCTCAACCTGAAAGGCTGGCAGCCACACAAGGTACAGGTGGAACTAGTGAGGCACAAGCACCTAATTATAAGGTGCCCTAGTATTGGCAGCTGATGTGACTTTGGCCTAAACCCAACGGTGAGGCTGTGGAATACGCATGGCCAAAAAGGGGTCAAGGGGTGGGACCCTGAGAGGCATGCCACCTCTGCAGCCTCACAAACTTTATCTCAGCCGTTAATGGTTTGGCAGCCACACAAGGTACAGGTGGAACTATTGAGGCACAAGCACCCGATTATAAGGTGCCCTAGTATTGGGAGCTGACCTTACTTGCTAAACCAAGGTGAGGCTGTGAAGAGCATGCCACACATGGGGTAGGACCCTGAGAGGCATGCACTCTGCAGCTACACCTTAGCTCAGCCTTAATGGTTGGCAGCCACACAAGGTACAGGTGGAACTAGTGAGGCACAAGCACCCGATAGTAAGGTTTCCTGGTATTGGCAGCTGATCTGTCTTGCTAAACCAAGGTGAGGCTGTGAAGCACAGGCCACACAAGGGGTGGGACCCTGTGAGGCATGCACTCTGCAGCTACACCTTAGCTCAACCTGAAAGCCTGGCAGCCACACAAGGTACAGGTGGAACTAGTGGGGCACAAGCACCTGATTGTAGGTTTCCTGGTATTGGCAGCTGACCTGACTTGCTAAACCAAGGTGAGACTGTGAAGTGCAGGCCACACAAGGGGTGGGACCCTGTGATGCATCTACCCTGTAGCTGCCAACTTAGATCAGCCTGCACAGTTGGCAGTCATCATTTAGTACTTGTGGCATCAATGAGGCACAAGTACCTGATAATGAGGGTGCTCAGTGATTGGCTGCTGACTTTGCAGGTCAGACCAAGGTAAGGCAGAGAAATACATGTTGCACAGGGTTGGGGGAAGCACAGGACACTGGGTGGGGGGACCCTGTGGGGACCCTGTGCAAACCCTGTACAACATGCACTCCTCTGCTGCACCCAGGTTTGGCTTGCAAGGTCAGCAGTCAATCACAGAATACCCATAATGCCTACGGAATGTGCATCAATGGTTTCACATGTACTGCAATATTCTGCTTGCCTCCATATCAGGAGTACTCTTCTATCTAAGTACTGCCCCAGGGGCTGAAAGGAATCATGTCACCTGGACCACAGTGAAGGTCTCCTCCTGATCAAGATTGACTGTCCATCCACATGGTGCCTCA
This sequence comes from Macrobrachium nipponense, assembly GCF_015104395.2. Lineage (NCBI taxonomy): Eukaryota > Metazoa > Arthropoda > Malacostraca > Decapoda > Palaemonidae > Macrobrachium > Macrobrachium nipponense. Next base: position 14,609,514 of record NC_061096.1, read on the forward strand.
AAAGCAAGAACCTCCTGATCTGGTCTCTTCCAGATCAGGAGTACCTGTACAAGATCAGCAGCTACCAAATGGTACAGGTGGCACTGGTAAGGCACAAGCACCTGATAATGAGGGTACCCTGCTATTGGCTGCATACCTTGCTAAACCAAGCTGCACCTTGGCTCAGCCTGAAGGGTCGGCAGGCATTAGGTGGTACAGGTGTTACCAATGAGGCACATGCACCTGATAGTGAGGGTGTTCAGTGATTGGCTGCTGATTTTGCAGGTCAGACCAAGGTAAGGCAAAGAAGCGCATGTTGCACAGGGTTGGGGGGAAACACAGGACACCGGGTGGGGGAACCCGGCCACAGGGTGGGGGGACCCTGTGCAAACCCTGTACAACATGCACTCCTCTGCTGCACCCAGGTTTGGCTTGCAAGGTCAGCAGTCAATCACAGAACACCCATACTGCCAAATGCACATGCATCACTGGTGTCACGTGTACCACATAATTCTGCTCACCTCCAAATCAGGAGCACTTTTCTATCCATGGCTGCCTCAGAAGCAGGAACCTCTTCTGGTCTCCTCCAGATCAGGAGCACTCCATCCACATGGTGCCTCAGAAGCACGAACCTTGTCACCTGCACCACAAAGTCCTGATCTCCTCTAAATCAGGACCACCCATCCATCCATGTGGTGCCTCAGAAGCAGGAACCTTGCCTTAACCAAGACTCCTGATCAACTTTCTCTTCACAGGTTCACAATCCATAAACCTTCTACCTCATTAAATGTGGCCATAGTTCCACTTTGGTGGTTACATTTTCTTCTAATGGTTCGGCTCTACATCTCTTTCTTCCTCTGGAGGCCTTTCATCCCTATACAGAATGTCTTCTACGATGTTGGTTACATCCAACCATTGCCTCCTTAAGTATCCTCTATTGTCATACTGGGCATTGCTGAACTCCTGATTTTCTTCATGCCCAAGATCTTCACTTTCAGTTCCTGGTTTCTCTCCTTCAGCCTCTGTGATCTCATGCTCCTCCCTTGCAATGTGTTCTAACTCAAAATCCCTTTGAGCAATCCTGTGGAGAAGGCCCATCAACATGTATTTATCTTGCATTTTTAATGCTTCTTCCTGCATCCTTTGCTGTTCTCTGGCACATTTTTCTGCCTTTGCCATACTTCCCTCTAGTGTCCTACATTTCTCCTTTAATAGTTCACATTCTTTTGTAAGCTTTTCAATTGTATGCAGGTTCTGTTTCTCAGCCATCATGAAATTTAGGACTCTTTCCTCTGCGAATTTCAACTCGCTTTTCAATTTCTCCTCATTGCTCATAGCAACTACCTGGCCAACTTGCAAGCTCGCTACCTCTTTTTGCAAGCAGTCATTCTGTTCTAGCAAGCTTTTTTCTTGTTGCTCCTTCTCTACTAATATCTGCTGATATCTTATTTTCAAGTCAGTTATTTCCCTATCCTTGTCTCTCAACAGCTCTTTCTCTGTATGTAAGAGAGTTTCCAGCTCATTTCTTTGGAATGATAAACTTTCATAATCTACCTCCTTCTTCTGAAGTTTTCCTTGTAAATGTATACCCTGTTGTCGAAGCCTCTCAAGCTCCATGTCCTGTTCCTCGCACCGAGTTCTCACTTTAACAAGAGCTTCTTCTTTCTCCTTCACCAAACTACATGTCTCTGTAAGTGAGTCTTCTGCTTTTTTCAGTGAGAGCCCTAATTTCTGCACTTCGTTTAAATTTTCTCCCAATTTTTCCTCCAGATGTCTCTGTCTCTCATCATATTCCTCACATAACTTCCTCAACATATCTAGCTCTCTATTTTTCTCACTTATCTCCAGTAGCCATTGCTTTTCAATTTCGATTTTGAAATCTTGTTCCTCTTTGACAAAAGAGAGGGCTTTGCCTAATTTTTCTTGTAATATCTCTTGTTCCTCCTTCAGTTTATCTTGGTTAGCTAACAAATCTTTGATCTGCTGGTCTCTGGTCGCAATCATTTTGCCATAGAGACTTATCATCTCTGTTTTTTCCTCCTCTTTTTCCTTTAAGAGGCTTTCCAAATCCTGCATACGATTAGCCGACTCTTCTAGTTTTTCTTCCAAGAGTGTTTTGTCTGTCTTCAGCTTATCTTCGTTAGCCAACATATCTCTTATCTGATGGTCGTTGTTCTCGACCATTTTGTTATAAAGATTTGTCAGCTCTCTTTTTTCCTTTCCTTCTATCTCCAAGAGCTTTTCTATATCTTCTAATTTCTCCTCCAAGAGCTCTTTATCCCTTTTAAGTTCCTCTTCCTTGGCTAACAAATCTTGCATTTGGTGATCCATATTCTCAATCCGAGTCTGACAATGATTTGTCAGCTCAGTGTTTTCTCGCTCCTTCTTAAAAAAACGGTTTTTCCATAAAAAACCTCTATGTTACAAAGGGCCTCCTGTAACTTTCCTTCCAAAACCTCATCAGCTTCCTTCATTTTATTTTCTTCTGCAATCGTATTCTCCATGTTACCGAGGGCCTCTCTTAGCTTTTCTTTCAAGAGCTCATTATCCTTTCGTAGGGCCTCCTCGTTAGCCAATAAATTTTGGACCTGCTCCACAAGGAGATTCATTAACTCTATTTTTTCATTTTCTTTTTCTTTCAATAACCTTTCCATATCCTCATCTTCTTTTTCTTTCAATAACCTTTCCATATCCTCCATCTTACTAAGAGTGAATTGTAAAGTTTCTTCCAAAATCCAGTGGTCGTTTTTGAGTTTCTCCTCCTTAGCCATCAAATCGTGGATCTGATGATCCTTTCCCTCCATCTGATAGTCATAGAGCCTTATTATATCTACCTTTTCAGCTTCTTTCAATTCCAAACGCCTTTCTATTTCCACCACTAGATAATAGGTGTCTTTTAATTTTTCTTCCAAGACCTCGTGATATTTGTTCATTTTCTCCTCTTTGGCCAATAGATCTTGGATTTGACGAGCCATGTCCTCCATCTTATTGTCGCAGACGTTTGTTAACTCCTTTTCATCTTCCTTTTCTTTCTTAAGCAAAAGGGCGTTCTCCTCCTTCGAGTCTTCTTCTGCAAACAATAAATCAGATTCTTCAACGTCTGAGTCCACAAAATCTGATTCCTCAGCATCTGATTCCTCGAATTCTAATTCCTCAACGTCTGATTCTTCAGACTCTGATTCATCGACGTCTGATTCCTCATCGTCTGATTCCTCACAGTCTGATTCTTCAGACTCTGATTCCTCGTCGTCTGATTCCTCATAGTCTGATATCTCGACGTCATTTTCCTTGATGTCTGATTCAACAAAGTCTTTTTCCTCAAGATCTCTTAATGGTCCTTCCTCCTCCTCAAGATATCTGGTCCTAGTATGATTTTTGTACATCCTCCAGGCAACAAAGAATGCAAGAGAGGTAAGAACAACACCACCAACAGCGGCCAAAGCAAAAGGACATAATAATGTCCTCCAGCCGCCAACAATGGTGGGGACGACGACTCTCCTGCAATCGACTTCCTGTGCAGATGCACCGATTTCCATCTTTGGTCCAGCAGGAGTTGCAATATTTGCAACAGGTACAACATTTGAAACATTCATATTGATTCGCATCGCTACTAGAGCGGTCAGTACACTGTCCACTAGTAGCACCGCAGCGAAAGCGAATAGGAATTCAAAACAGATTATAAGGTCATAGTAAGTCACTGACATGATTACTGTATATGCAGTTGGAGGCACTCGACACAAGCTTATTTCTGGGAAATGACACACGAAGGTCTTCGAAATCCAGACAGGCTCCAGGATCCAAGAAGAGCTTTTGAATCCTCGAGTCCTCTCTCTCCCTCTCTCTCTTTTTCTTCGTTCCATATTGCGAGGAGACTTCTCCCGGAGGAGAGGAAGGAATGAGCTCCGTAGATCCTGACGACTTAATGAAGGCAGATCCTGAGGACTTAGTTCGTCTCTCCTACTTCGTTCCAAATTGCGATGAGACTTCTCCCGGAGGAGAGGAAAGAATGAGCTCCGTATATCCTGAGGACTTGATGAAGACAGATCCTGAGGACTTAGTTCCTCTCTCCTTCTTCGTTCCAGATTGTGAGGAGACTTCTCCCGGAGGAGAGGAAGGAATTAGCTCCGTTAGATCCTGACGACTTAGTGAAGACAGATCCTTAAGACTTAGCTCCTCTCTCTTTCTTCGTTCCAAATTGCGAGGAGACTTTTCCCGGAGGAGAGGAAGGAAAGAGCTCCGTAGATCGCGAGAACTTAATAAAGACAGATCCTTCAACTGTAGTACTTTAGTACTCTGGAATCATGATATTTATTTAGAAAAATTGTTTCTTCAACACTTCTGTCGAATATCGGATTTTCTGTTTCCACCACATCAGATTTTTTTCTTGTAACCCACAAGATTTTTCTTTTACTTATTATTACTAAAAAAATAAAAACTCCAGATATGAAAGAAAAAATTAATGAAAATGCTAAAACGCTTAGTTTTCACTCCAGAGCTTTGAAATGACAATCGTGTCTTATATAAATGAAAAAATTTGAAAATTTTAGAAATGAATCTCTCTCTCTCTCTCTCTCTCTCTCTCTCTCTCTCTCTCTCTCTCTCTCTCTCTATCTATCTATCTATCTATCTATCTATCTATCTATCTATCTATCTATATATATATATATATATATATATATGTGTGTGTGTGTGTGTGTGTGTGTGTGTGTATATATATATATATATATATATATATATATATATATATATATATATGTATATATACATATATATATATATATCTACATATTATATAATATATATATATATATCTTATATATATTATTTATATATTATACATATATGTGTGCGTGTGTACAAAAGAATCCACAGTAATATACTTGATCAAGACGAAATATATTTGTAAAAGTAAATACAAAGAGGTTAATATAACTTTCGTCCACCCTTTGAAAACAATTCCACAAATATGTTTCGTCTTCCTAATCAAGTATATTACTGTGGATTGCTCTATATACACACACTCGCCGAAGAAGCCACTACGTTATATAATATGTATATGTGTATATGGTGTAATATAATATATATATATATTATATATATATATATATATATATATATATATATATACTATAGTAACAAATAAGAGATAGTATGTGAACTGATCGACAATCTTATCATTATAAAACATTTCACGTAAGACAATATATATATATATATATTATATATAATATATATATATATATATGTAGATATATACACATATATATGAGTGTGTTTGTGTGTGTGTATGTATAATGTGTATATAATTCATATTCAGTTCCTTGATCCTTCCCTTTACTCGACAGCTGTTCCTCTGGTAGGTAGCATACTACACTCATCTGAATGGCATTTGATTCCTTTGCTCCGCCCACAAGTATACTACTAGATCCAAAATACAATTACAATGACGACATAATAATTCTTACGAATGTGAATTTTGGTACATCGGCGGAAATTGAGTGGCATGGAATGCTTTTGTTTCTAAGTAACATTGTTACTCTTGTATACACACACACACACACACACACACACACACATATATATATATAATATATATATATATATATATATATATATATATATATATATATACACGTGCTGTCATTACCCACCCAAAACCAACGCGGGATTGACAACCACATCACTACGTCAACTATCAAGTGCCCATAGAACTACCAAGGACAAAGCCATTGGGATTGCCAGACCACAACCAGCATTAACTATAATACAGGGGCACAAATACGACATTTCCATCTATACAAAACAAGAGCGAGAGATACGATCAAGGCAGATTAGAACCACTTACTATATATAAATTACGACTTACTATCGAGTAGTATCCAACACCAACGTCAAAAAATGCACCAAAGTTTCTTCGGCACAATTGAGTTTTCTGTACATCGTATAATCAAGGCCACCCTTAACAGATCTATCTTTCGGCAGTCTAGGTATAATGCTGATGAGCCGCGGCCGGTGAAACTTTAACCTCGACCCGGTGGTGGCCTGTCCTATGACGTTGCCAGACTCACGATTATGGCTAATAAGTAAGATAATGGATAAGGATTGCACTCAAGAAAGCAATTAGAGAGGATGAAAATAAGGGGAAGGGGTAATGGACATAAAGTAAAAGGATAAAAAGTGCGTGTAACTAGGAACCGAAGGGGCGCTGCAAAAAAACTTTTTAATTAATTCCTACGGTTTTGTTTGTTTGTTTGTATGGTGTTTTTACGTTGCATGGAACCAGTGGTTATTCAGCAACGTAACCAACGGCTTTACGTGACTTTCGAACCACGTCGAGAGTGAACTTCTATCACCAGAAATACACATCTCCCAAACCTCAATGAAATGCCAGAGACTCGTACTCGCCACCACCGAGGTGGCACGCTAACACCATACCGACCACGCCACTGAGGCGCTTTTTTTTTTTTTTTTTTTTTTTTTTTCCTACGGTACACAGCGTGAGGCACACTGACGGCATTAACCCCATATGGTGATTATGTGGCTGTCGATTCAACTCACAAAACATGTTCTCTGAACAACGTTCTTAGTCGTCCACGACTTTTATCACTGTTATGCAACTTCCCTCATCATTCCCACTTCCCCCTCTCTCTCCCTAACATATTTTGTCCCTCTGTCCCCTCTGTTACTTGGAAACTAAGAGCTACCGAAGTACCAATTTAATCCAGGCAGCGTCTCGAAGCAGACACGACACCCACACTGTGTCCCGGGACTGAAAATAGGCAAAATATACGACCCTCCATAAGCATAACAAGTTTCAGGGTTCCCTTAGTACGACTTCTTCTTCAGGCTTCCTATCTTGAGAAACGAGAGAAGCCTGTTGCTAAAGTCTACTCCCTGGGTTCTCAAACCTACGATTTTGGACGATAAAATCCTACGCTAAATAGGATGGTGTTATCAAAAAGATAGTTACAGATACCAGGACAGAAATTAAATCTGCTAAAAGGAAGTAAATGAAAGAGTAAAAAGAAAACAAAGAGTATATCATTTGATAAGCTAACAGAAAACAAATTGAAAAAAGTATTGCACCTATCTGAATCTAGAGCAGAGCATCAGACAGCTGGTAAACAAGGATTGCTTTCTTTCTGTTTCATATCATAAAACTAACGCTCCCCACTTTGTCAATATTTTGGTTGGTCAGGCAGCTTTTAATTTATCCATCTCATATCAAATCATTCAAAACTGCCAAAGCTGTACCAAAGAAAATCCTTGAGCTGTTTCAGTGGAATGAACGCTTTCTGCAATTTAAATGAATTAGTTCAAAAACAATTCATCAGGACACCAACTCTCTCTGCAATTCAAATGAATCAGTGGTTTAAAAACAATTTATCAGGTCAACGTCCCTGTCCTGATACCTCCTTTAGATCCTGTCTCACCTCGCAACTGATTCTAGTTGGCCTTCCTCTCTTTCTTTTGCAAGTACTATTTTGGCCAGTGATCCGCTGGGCTCATAAAGCAAGTACTACCTCCGCCTCGAGACCAGGAAGCCGGGTAGGTTTCTGCTCTTCCATCGTAAAAAATAGGAATTCCCTCCATTTTCTGTTGTCTTCTTTCAATAAAATGGAGCCTACATGCGGGGGTTAGGCCTAAATCTATTTCCCGCTACAATAACTATAGGCATTTCTACGCCAGAGGACAAAAACAAATCAATAAATCAATCCTTTCCTTCTTATTCCACAACATTTTTTTTTTCAGGCTGATTCTAGAAAAGAGTTTGGGTGACTTTGCACTGCGTTTTTCTTATACAAAAATAACAATGAAAAAACCACGAATAGAAAACGCACCGCTTTCTTATTACATGAATTAAATTTTTTAAATAACGATGCGAGACACCTCGCAGTTTATAATTGTATTTAATTCAGGTGTCGTGTAACTTTTTTTTTTTTTTCCCCCTATGAAAGGTATTTCCTGAGCCAGATCTTCAGATCATAATAATAATAATAATAATAATAATAATAATAATAATAATAATAATAATAATAATAATAATAATAATAATAATAATAATGACAATCAAAAGCCACAGTAGTGTTAAAATATATTATTGTACAATTGTAAAAATACAAGGAGAGACTTTCGGATACTGCTCCGTATCCCTCTTCAGTCCTGCTGATGGTCAAACAATGGAGGGAGCGTTACAACAATGGAGAAAAAAAAACTGTTTCAATGCGGATAGATTTAAGTGTTGGTCAGGTAATCACCGTTCGGTTGTTTCTGTTGGCGAGACGGCTGGAACGGCGAAGTGGTCGTTCAGGTGATTCCAGCTCAGCAGACACTCCATCGGTGCCATGACTTGAAGCTGTAGTAACCTCAGTCATCTGGGATAAGAGAGAGGTGGGAGCAACATCAGGGGTCTCACAATCACAAGACATATGAATCCTAAAATCATGGACAAAGTGGCCAATTATTAAAGAATTGGTAAAACTATCTTCATCAGTGAAGGTTTTGTTCCGTTCAAAAGCACACCCCTTTCTAATAGCAGCTCCTTCCACTAAGCGACGAACACCAACATCCCCACTCTTAAAAATGACAGAGGCACCATTCCAATTGATGCTGTGTCCTGGAACGAATGAATGTGAAACAAGAGCATTATTCATTGCATGGAGTTCATAGGCCCTACGATGTTCAGAAAGTCTTGCATCAAACTCCGCCCACTTTCTCCAAAGTATTTCTGAGGGCAATTGGCACAGGGAATTTGATAAACACCGGGTGTTTTCCTAATACCATTATTGTTACTATTGCACACTAACCGATTTCTGATAGTATTTTTAAAATTGAAAGCAATTTTTAAAAATTTTTTCTTTTTTTGCTTACTATTTGCAAGGGGATAGCAGGTATTTTCCAGTTTCGGATCGTAAGCTATGGATAAATACTTCTTATTTTTGACCACATTAGGATTACCTGCTGCACTCATACCGTAATATATTCGTTTTGCTTTTGAGATAGTTCTTTCTATAATGTGAGTGGGATACTTCAGACCCTTAAAAACATTGAAGATATGCTGAAGCTCACGTCCTAAAAGTTCAATATCACAAATACGAAGGGCTCTAAGACAAAAGTTGACAATAATATTCGCTTTTACCCTCAACGAATGAAAGGAATAGAAATGAATGTACCCCTCAGCATTAGTACTTTTACGAAACACGGAAAATTTAAACCTGTTACTTACGTTATCTCTAATAACCAACATTA
>NC_061096.1:14623741-14625235 GCF_015104395.2 Macrobrachium nipponense
TTGGCCAATTTATAGTTTGGTGAATGAATAGAGGATAAGATTGGTCTCATTGGAATACCTTCTTTATATACTGTAAAAAACTCACAAGAATTCAAGTCGTATATTTTACAACAGGACTCTGATCTTTTTATGACAAGTTTTAATGTAGAGTCACTTCTTACTAATGTTCCTGTTGAGGAGACTATTGAGGTTATTTTAGACAAGATTTTTATTGAACCCAGTACCATACATTTTAAGTATGACCGCAATAATTTTAAGAAGCTACTACAACTGGCAGTGCTAGAAACTGCCTTTATTTTTAATGATTGTCTGTATAAACAGACTGATGGGATGGCAATGGGATCACCCTTAGGTCCCATATTTGCTAATATCTTTAAGTGCTCCCTGGAGGAGAAATTGTTTGATAATTGCCCCCTCAGTTTTTACCCTCTTTTTTATAAAAGGTATGTGGACGATACCTTTGTCCACTTTAGATCCACATTTCACGCTGACCAGTTCCTTTCTTTCTTCACCCAGCTTCATCCTAATATTAGGTTTACCTTGGAGAAGGAACAAAATGATCAGTTGGCATTTTTAGATGTTTTAGTTTCTAGATGTAATGATCGTTTTAACACTTCGGTGTTTCGAAAAAAGACCTTCTCTGGACTGGGTTCCAATTTTTATAGTTCGTGTTATTTTAATTTTAAGGTAAATTCGATTTTTACTGTGCTTCACAGAGCTTACTCTTTAACCTCCTCATGGGATCATTTTCACAATGACAATGAAATTGAGTTTTTATGTAAGTGTTTTACTGATAACTTTTATCCACCTGGTATCTTTTTTAAACACTGTAAAGCCTTTTTAAATAAGAAACAACTTGATTTACCAACTATTAGTACGGTTCCTCGTAAGAAACTATATGCGAGTATTCCTTATATTAAAGAGGATAAATTTAGAAAGGATATAAAGTTAATTATTGAGAAACATTTTAGCATGCTGCAAGTTACTTTAATTCCAAGAAATCCACTTACAGTTGGTTCTTTTTTAAAATCAAAGACAAGCTCTGTCCTACGTTGCAATCAATGGTCGTTTATAAATATTCTTGCCCCAAATGAGTTTCGGGGATTTACGTGGGATCGACCAATAGATTGCTGAAGGTTAGAGCTGACTTGCATAGAGGTGTTAGCCATCGTACTGGCTGTAAATTGTCCAACCCTGAATTCTCTAACGTCAGAAATCATTCAAAAATTTGCCATGTTGATATCAAATACACCGACTTCTCTATCTTGGGCCAAACAAGCCACTTACACGAACTGCCCATTCTTGAGTCATTGTTCATTAAGCAGTTGGCGCAAGGATTGAACTCACACAACACTTCTGTGCCCCTGTATTTGGCGTGGCCATATTTTCTTCGTGGCTCTGCCTTCCCTCCTTGTCATTCAGCTGTCATCTTCTGACAGAGCAGGTGCTTTTTTTTTTTAAATACTGTTGTTCGCTTCCTTTTTATTATTATTA
>NC_061096.1:14625735-14660735 GCF_015104395.2 Macrobrachium nipponense
TTCCTTTTTATTATTATTATATTTTTTTGTCTCTTTGTTTTACAATTTTAACTAGTTTAGGAACTTTTCAATTAAGAATGGTTGTTTATATACGTTTTAATTATGTGACATGTGCTTTAATTCGTTTGTCCAATTTATTTCAGCCCTGATGATGTAACAAGCTTTTGTTACGAAACACGTTGGCAATAAATGAATCTTTTTCTGTAAACTGGTTGTCTCCTTGTTACCCGGTCTACATGTACCTTCTGGCCCTCGTTGCCGATGGATCTCGCCTTATATAATATAATATATATATATATATATATATATATATATATATATATATATATATTTATATATATCACATCACTGTGATTCATATACATGCATTAAGCTAGTACAAACGTCCTTTAATATCCAATTCGCTCTACCTCGGAATTGATAAATTTTCATATATTTTAACCGAAGGAGAATTTTTAAGTTGTTAATGATTTTGTCCTCTCATGGATTCGAACCAGCGCACAGAGGAGATATCGAGACTTCAGGGACATTACCGACTCGGCTAACAAGTGAGGTATAAGTTAATACCGATTCCGATCTTACAAATCACTGTCGAACTTAGGCATTTGTAATTAGAATCGATATCCAACCCCTTCTACCATGTTTACAAAGTCGAACGTTTCTCCTCTGTCTGCTGGTTCGAATCCACGAGAGGACGAAATTATTATCAACCAAAAAATTCCCCTTCGGTTAGCATATATGAAAATATATTAATTCCGAGGTAGAGCGAATTAGATATTAAAGGACATTTGTAACTTAATGCATATGTATATACTAATATGTATACTAATATATATATATATATATATATATATATATATTATATATACACACACAAGCTCATGTGTACGAGTGTGAGTGTATGCGAGCATCTTTGTATCTTAATTTTCTTGTTTTGGAAAGCCCGGACAAAAGTCCTAGGACATAGAAATTCCCAGTTCTAACCAGAAAACATGACAAAATTTATATCTTACAGTAAGAGATAATGCAGACGTGCAGATGCCGTAATTCTATTAAAAGAAGCAAAAGTAAGACAACTGAGCGACTTTAAGGCTATAGGGCTCTGACAAAAACTTTCCCGTTTTATGTTTCCAGTCTTTTTTTTCCTCTCCTCTCTCTCTCTCTCTCTCTCTCTCTCTCTCTCTCATATACAACCTTGGCATCAGAGCGAAAGGAAAAAATACAGAACTTACGGTACTAAATTACTCTTTCATTACTCCCAAGGGACACACCCTAAACCATTTATGATTCTAAGCTCGCTTTAGTAAGGCATTGCACTTACTTTATGGAATTTTTATATTTAAACTTCCCAGTTTATTTCTAACTATATATTAAAATCCAACAAAAATATCCAATAAATCAAAAACTTATGGCGCTGTCCTTTGCAACCATTATGCATAATAGATATGCTAGTATAGTTCAAATTATGTTCGTCAGAAGTGACCTGTTTGATTAAGAACACTATTTTCGTTCCGACCAGAAAATAGAACCATTGGGAAACGATGTGTGGGATTTCTCTTGGAAATATTATCGAGATCGCTTCCAAAAACAATGCATTAATAATCATCTTTTACTCCTGTAATATTTTCATTTGCTTAAAAGAACATGGATTTTTTTTTCCAAAATGCTTTCCTCAGCATAAGACGTTTAGAGAAGTTTCCTGTGAAATTAAATTTCATAATTTAATGGGGGTGTAAAAAGTTAAGTATATCCTAGTTTAACCAGACCACTGATCAAACAGCTCTACTAGGGCTGACCCAAAAGATTAGGTTTTTTTATAGGGCTAGGAACCAATTGGTTACCTAGCAACGGGACCTAAAGATACCGAGAAATTAATTTCTAGTCACCAGAAACAAATTCCGCCGATTCTCCGTCACGAGACTACCGAATAGGTAGGCAAGCACGTTAACCACTCGTCCAACGAGGAACTTATGAGGGTGTAAAGGAAGAGATATTCTAACGAATGACCTCTTTCAAGGGACATCATCAAACGTTTTTTGTGTTCCTTCTTTTCATAAAGGAGAGATTTTCTAAGACAAGTTTTTTAAGAATGTTGGTTTTCGTACCTCTACTGAATTTCTGATAAAGGCCCAAGTTTAACAAAGTATCTTAAAACTGCAAGCTATTAGCCTTTTATTCTTTTACGTACCCGGGGGAAAATAAATGTAAACAATGAATCTTTCATACATGAATCTTGACCAATTAAAAATAATCTTCTTTTAATGAAATCTCGTACATCAAAATGAATATTTGGTTAATTTCAAGCTTTTCTTAGCGCACTGGGGTGTAAGTATATGATACTTCAATGAATTCAGTAAACCAGTGAAACTCTTTAAAATAAAAGACTTTCGTAACAATTCCTGCTTAATATTTCATCCGGGGATGCATCTGCTAGTTAAATGAGCAGTCCCCTAATTTGATGAATGGGATAATTTGTTCATAGGATAGACATTCGGATTTGCTGGTTCAGTGATTTTCCTTTAATTAACAATACAGTTATTTCCCTTCTCCCTTTTCCTTCCCCGTAGAGACTTTGCGTTACTGAAGAAGAGACTCGTCAGTTCAACTGTCCCTTTATGCACATACATCTTTCCAGGTTTGTGCCATCCATACTTCTATAACTGATCATACATCTTCCTCTTCGCAAATATGAGGTCACAAACAGTTTAATGCTTAATTCAATATAGCAATAGCTTTCATCCAAGGAGGATTATGGCTGATAATTTGCATCCACACCGGCCAGGATTCGAACCCGGACCATTGGAGATACAAGGGAAAATTCGACACTGACCACTCGAATGTCGAGAGGCCGGCCAATTATACTACTTATCTTATCTATGTTAATTATCCTCGGCGTAAGTTATTCCCATGGTGTAAATTCGACACACACACACACACACACACACACATATATATATACATAATATATATATATATATATATATATATATATATATATATATATATATATATATACATACATACATACATACATACTACTACTATTATATATATATTATATATATATATATATACACATACATATACATATTATATATATATATATATAGTATATAGATATATAAATATATATATATATATATATATGAATATATATATATGTATATATATAAGATATATATATATATATATATATATATATATATATATATATAGATATATGTGTATATATATATATCATATATATATATAGTGTGACTATTCAAAACCAAACAGATGTTGCTCTTGTAAAGTCCAGGGAATGAATTTAAAAGGGAAATATCTGGGTAAACAATAAAAAAACTCACTAATCACTTTAAGCAATACCGATTACTTTATTAAAACTGGATAAATGACATTAACTACTTATTCATATGATTAGCTTTCACCATTGTGAAAAGACATTTTTTTTCTTTTCATTGCCACTGTCAAAAGAAATGTCTTTAAATCAAGATCTATTATATGGTTTTTCTCAGTAAACTGCAAACCTGTGTCATAGTGTTCTTCAATTTTTCAAAACAACGTCATTACATCACGTTCAGGCGTAGTTGTCGACTTTTCAACTTTCCTACATTGTCTTTGTTATTACATTTCAATACGTTATTGCATTCAATTTTTAGGTTCCACTTTATACCCATTTTAAGAATCCCTCTTAGTCTGATTCACGATAATTTCCTTCCAGATATCAGCATTTTGTAAGTAAAACGATTTTGGATTGTTCGATATTTACCTTAATACTAAATCTCTTCTTTTACATCCATTAGTTCCGGCCTCTTTGTCTTTCCTGCCTTAATCATAACCAACAGCGAAACATTAACGTTCATATTCTACAACTTCTTTTATTTCATGCAGAATTCTATAGTTACTTTAAAAGGCTGAAAATGTTCTTGAATGTGTACAAATACCCTCCCTTTCATGCGGTGAATACACGAATATTTTTACACGATTTTTCTCCTTCAGAAAAAGGAATTATTTAACAAAATTTGAGAAACTCTGTCATTAATTAAGATCTTTTGCTGTATCCATAATTTCCAATTTATTAAATGATTTTTCTCCTTCAGAAAAAGGAATTATCTAACAAAATTTGAGAAACTTTGTCATTAATGAAGATCTTTTGCTGTAGCCATAATTTCCAATTAAACGTATTATCATTATCGTTACCATTTATCCAGAAGGCAGAAATAGTTTGCTCTGAGCCGTCTGGCTGGTTTCCAAGCGAGAGGCAACTCCGTTTCAAAGTCCCATTCATGAATAGTGAGAAATGATTCCAGAGAAAAAGAGAAACTCTACTTTAATGAGGGAAAATAGGCCGTGATCAAGTGAGGAAGGCAGCGAGAGACAACACGTGTGCTTTCGAGCTTCGTCTTTAATAAGACATTCAAGTGCCTTATGATAAAGCGTTAATTGCATAATTACCACTATAATATTCATTAACAGCGTCGAGTTCCGCATCCCCTAGAAGGGTTTGCATTCTGAGCCTTATGGTGCTCCCATCATCCCCATCCTTGGCCGGAGGTAATTTGTCAGAGCCTTTTGTTTTTGGAAATAAGGAGCACGACACCATAAACCCTCTGAGTCTCACATTTCTTTTTTTATATTATTTTTTTCTTTCAGAGTTGTCTCATCCTTTACCTTCAGGGTCTTTGTTCGGAAACAAAGTAATTCATATTCTTTTTTCTTTTAGAAAAACCTCCATCTTTTCTAATCTCTACTAATTAACAAGATATATTCCTAAAAAAACTTCTCAAGAACTGCTTTGTTGAATTTTTTTTCAATTCCAATAACTAGCATCATTTTTTTTTTCTTGAATGGAATGGTCATCGTGTATGAAAATGTATGAATACTGAACAAATACACCAATGTGTTCCAAGGTAGTTTCATCGTATGCACTGAGTGAAGGACGGTAAGATGGCCAAAATAATGTAATTCTTAAAATTTTGGAGGATATGAGAGGATATCAAAGGAGCGCGTGATAGAAATGAAGACTATTACCACTTAAGCGCAAAAACGTTTCTGCAAGATATGTAAGAGTACCTAGGGATATTTGCCTTCTAGAATGATTTAACCTTACAAATCCATTTTACGACGTCCAAAACAATTTCCGATTCCATTTGTGTTTTCCCCAAATTGTCTGGCGTCTGTTGCCAAAAGTGTGACATCACTTGTTAATGTTGAAATATATAAAATAGCAAGTAACATGGTTTAATACAGAAAAAGACGATTATATCTGCTGATATTGCAGGTTATCAATTTCCACTGAATCTTATGAATCGGTAGATACATCAAAACCTCCAGAAGTAGTATGTTACGTTCTCAGGCACCACATTTTAAGGCAATGACCCCTGCCGAGGAACAAAATGGATAAATTGCACCAAATGAACAAATTGCATCTCATTCTCACTGTGCCACTGGAAAAAAAATGTAAAAACCTATTCCATATACCAAATACATCCAATACACAAACTGTAACCAATATATAATATGTAGCAAAAGGAAAATATTTACCAAATAGACATAACACATCCAATGAAAAAAAAATATATCAAATTACCAAAATGTACCTCATACACGAAATGTAAATGACCACAATGTACAAAGTGTACCCTATGTAAATTTTCTATGAGGTTTTTTGGCAGGGACCAAACCCTGAACAAAACATGGAGACTAAGGACTGACAAATTACTTCTACAGGTTCAGGTACGTCTGCAGATTCTTAAGAATCAGTGGGTTTTGAATCCTGTCTTAAATATCAACAGATTTACTTGTGCTTTTCTGAAGTTAGTCTTGTCACTTACTCTGTTCAATATTTTACATTCATGTTACAATGCCACACTTACATATGATTGTTAGTTATGCATTTCTGCAGCATATTTCAACATCTGACAATTTCTTTGGAGTTTTAGTGCCAATTTAAAATTAAAGGTCTCTTTAAAATGTTTGTTTTGCACAGGATTCTGTTTCCTCATATTTAACTACACTTTTAACATTGGATTCTCTTTCCTCATACATACTTTCACATATTTTAGAATTTATACTTTCATAAAAGCTGTACGCTTTCCCTGTAACAGCTCCATGATGAAATGCTTATGAACTCCAGGAAATTACAAAAATCTTAAAAGAAACCCATACGTCATCATAGGTTTTTACAGAACTTGGAGTAATGTCTTGAAGGATACTACTATCCATTTCAGGGACCGCGAGTCATCGTTTTTCTCAAATGGTAACAAAATGACCGCACGTCACAATTTTTTATTCTATAAATATATATATATTTTTCACAGATAAAGGCCTCATTACTAAAACGAGTGGAGCAATTGTTGAGTTGATATATATAGTATATATATATATATAATATATATATATATATATATATATGATATATTATATATAGATAGATAGATAGATAGATAATATAAGTTAAAAGATAAGAGTAAAAGTAGAGAAGTAGAGTTATATAGAGTTTTTTAATTTAGAGTTGAGTTAGATAAGCAGTAAAGAGAGTATAACTTTAAGTTTAGTTTATTACTAGAGATAGTATAAGTTAGAAGAAGTAGAAGAGATTTAAGAGTTATATATATAGAGTAGATTAGTAAGAAGAAGTAGTTCTAGAGTTTAAATTTAGTTATTAGAATAATATTAGATAGCTAGATAGATAGATAGATAGATAGATGTACGTATATATAAACAAACAAACAACATACAAACATACATATATACACACATACATACATACTCCAAAGGTGGGACAGAGACAAAGTAACAGATAACATGATAGATAGATTAGATAAATAGATACATTAATTGATTGATTGACTGACCAATACGCGTGTGCTTTAAGCGTGTGAGTGTGTTATGGTGATACACCTACCTATCGAGATTAATTCTTAATTCATTGGCAGCCTTCTCCATATTGTATATGCGACAGCCGACAGACAGCCCCTTATCCTTACAGTATTATCTGACACACTAAAGATACTTTTACCCAAGACCAAAAGAAAGACTAAGGCCAAAAGATTCAAAGAGGTCTGCTCACTTACCCCAAATAGGCAGAGCTTTGTCTATCTCCTTACTGCATCAGCAGGTGATTTGCCGTAAAGGTGAGTTTACACCAGGCTTCATCGCATGCAGTACACCAGGCTACATCGCATGCTGCATACATAAGACTCATCACCAACTCTCCCAAATTCTTGTTAGCCCCACCTACTGGACTGGTCATCAAGACTCACGCCACACCACTCACCCTAATGAGCAGTCCAATAGGCGGGGCTAACAAGAAATTGGGAGGAGTTGGTGATAAGCCTTACGTATGCAGCGTGCTCACGGTGAAGTCTAGCGTAAACTCACCTTGTAGAAAACGACCTTGAGCAGGTGCCTCTGAGATACGTCATGGCCTACATAATTACCCCACTATCGACAGAAAATGGGCAAAATTAGCCATTATTATGGTTGATATGTCAAACCTTGCTATCCTTTTCATTAGGAACTCTCCAATTATTCGCTCATATTGAAAAATATCATGAAAAACTGTATTTTATTGCATTTTGGAAATTACAGAGGTATTGGGGAAGGGGGGGAAGATGAGAAAAACAGCAATAAAGAGTGAGAAAGAGGGAAGGTATGGGGGATAACGGACATTCGAATCTGTAAATGACTCCTGCGGCTTTGCCTTTAAAAGTCAAGAGTAAACGCCTAACTAAAACCATTGAACAATGCACTATATACACAAAAATTAGCGGTTGGTGTCTCGTACACTGTGTCGAAGCGTCACTTCGATCAAATAATTATTTTGAAAAATATCTGAGAAAAACGATGACTCGCGGTCCCTGAAATGGATAGTAGTCACGTGATAAAGGTTAGGATGATAACGTCATGCAAAGAAAATAAGACTGAGTTAGCGGTCGAGGTGCTGTATATGAATTTTCAGTGGAAATTTAGTGACAAGCTGCGATGCAGTTAAAGCACGTATATAAATGTAAGTGATGTCATTTTTTTTGCTACAGCTACTTCTCTCTCTCTCTCTCTCTCTCTCTCTCTCTCTCTCTCTCTCTCTCTCTCTCTCTCTCTCTCTGGTTCGATATTCTTTCTCCCTCTTTCTCTTGCTCGATATATATATATATATTTATATTTTCTTTCGTCTATTCATTAATAATAATTTTTGTTGGGAAAATTTGTGTAAAAATTCATGATATTAAATTGCATATGCTCCCGTGTTTTTTTTCAAAATGTACTGTTTTTTAGGAAGAATCACTTGTTTACTGCGGGTATCCTTCAAGGTGTGGCTAGCCTCAGGCGACTCCTCTTTTCTGTAGAGTGAAAATCGCCCTTATGGCTAATCTGGTAGTGTCAGTTTGTATATTAAGCCTTCTTTTGACTATGGTGTTCTTTGTAAAATCAGTTTGCCTCAGTAAAGGGTCCGAATAGGACCGAAAGTACTCGGTTATCTCGCTTTTTCATTTTTTCCTTCGTGGCAAAAAAAAAAAACATATATATATATATATATATATATATATATATATATATATATATATATATATATAAAATTCTGTGCAGGATCAATCGTCAGTTCTTGGCCTAAAGCCCATTACGCTATCTTGCTGTAAAGAGATAACAGTGTCAGCTGGGAACAAGAAAACCGCAAGGATCTAAAACACTTTTCTTCAAAGACTAACTTAAAAGCCAAAAGGCTGTAATCCTAGGGCACCATTTTATAGCAAAAAGGTGTATGGCAGTAAACAAATCAAGAATTACAATGTCCCACTGGCTTAGTGATCCCCAGCCCCTTATCCAGAAAAATTAATTTTCCCCCTGTTCACCCGAGCAGTGGATTAGTTGAGATGGCAGTTCGTCAACTGTCGAACTGGAATATTACCACATTCACCCTTCAAAGACATAAGCTTGAACAGGCCAGGAAGTGTCATAATGCGATAGCGATGGGGTATTTGTGGATCAATATTAAAAGCATAAACATGACTTCATTAAAATTATTGCTTGTGTTTGGGAATGGGTACATTCACAAACAGGCACACGCACGCACGCACACACACACACACACACACACACACACACACGCACGCACACACACACATATATATATATATAATATATATATATATTAATATTATATATATGTGTGTGTGTGTGTGTGTGTGTGTATGGGTGGGGGTGGGGGATGCGCGCGCGCGCGCTTGTATGCAACAAACCATTCTTGCTCCTTATTTATATTATTCAGGTTTCATTTTTCTTAATTTAGAAAATGTACCATTGTGTTGGCAAATTTGATACTGATGACTACAAATACAACTATGGATAATAAAAATTAAGGCTGAGAGAGAGAGAGAGAGAGAGAGAGAGAGAGAGAGAGAGAGAGAGAGAGAGAGAGATACTTGAAGGTAAAAGGAAAAGGAAATGAAGAAGGGAATCCCTTGTTTGTGCGTAGGAGGGTTTGTTTAAACGGGCTCTCTGTCTATTCCAGTAGGCACGAAGCGTGAAGCGTAAAACCTCAAGGGAGAAAGAGAAAGGGTAAAAAGGCGTCTTTGACAAAGTAATGGAGCCAACAGAGGGGGTGCGAGGTTATAAAGCCTTAGACAGAAAAACGTAGGTGGCTTTGGGGAGTTGCGGGAAAGATTAAGTGCGTGGTTTCAAAAAACAAGCCTTTTCCGTTTTATTTCTGTACAGATCTTTATTGTTCGAAGATACAATAAATAATTTTACGAGAGAGAGAGAGAGAGAGAGAGAGAGAGAGAGAGAGAGAGAGAGAGATTAATCACCAAACTTTTTGCATTAACAATATTTAAAATCTTAACAATTTATGAAGCATGATTATGAGAACCCCTTTCTGTCATGATTATAACTAAATATCTAATCTGTATACTATATACTACTATACTACATAAGATATATATATATATATATATATATATATATATATATATTATATATATATATATGTATGTATATATATATATATATATATAAACCTATCTACTTAAATTAAAAAAAAAATTTCTTGATACTTTGTGATTTTCCTTGATAAACAAACCAGAGACAGCTACTATATTGACTCTGGTTTATATTACCTTAGGAACAAATGTGTGTGTGCGTGTGTGTGTGCGCCCGCGCGCGTTCAAAGCCGTTCCTCTTAATATGAAGTAGCTATAGACAAGATCAGAACAGTCACTATCAGGTTCATATTTATTGCTGAGTAGGACATGAACTCTCCCTACAAAAATTCCCAAACACTAGCCTTATAGGCCTACAAGTGAGCGTGTCGAAACCTCTATACACAGGAGCCTTCATCTCTATGTTTAACACATTCTCTCTTGCGTCTCTTTCAATACCTCCTCACTCCATATACCTACTGCTTCTAAGAACTGCTTCTCTTTCCTTCTTCCCTTCCCACAATTCAGTATTATATATTAAGGATTACTAAGGAGAAAAACGAATCTTTATAGTACTGTCGATGGTATGAGTAAGTCCACCCGAGAAAGGATGAAGTAAATGTAATGGAATAATCTTAAAGAAAACTCTAACATACAGTCTTAGCCTTCCATTACATTTGAATAACGCCCATCTTCGTCGCAATAACAATTTTCACCGTGGAACATCATGTCATTATGTAGAAAGAGGATTAACACAATTCCTGAAGTGCACTGCGACGACGATCTTACGTCTTCTTTGCAATAGGCCATGTGATTTGCTTTGTTTATATTTTTATATTCATGATCTGACGTCTTAATCACCTGTAGCGTTTTTTCTTCTAATTTGTGGGGGTGGACGTAACAAACAAAACTTGCGTGCGAAAAAGGAAATAAAAACTAAAATAAGTTCGGAAAATGTATTAGGCGATGGAAATGTATTTCTTATCGAGCATCAATCCCAAAAACGCAATAAACTAGGTACATTACGCTTACCCTTGCAAAGCGATAATTGGAAAATGAGAGAGAGAGAGAGAGAGAGAGAGACCTTACCTTACCTTTACAGACCTTACATCTTGTTCGGGTTGCCCCAGGTCCCTCAGTGTGAGGCACCTCTAATGTCTACCAGAGAGTTGCTAGTACATCTTCCGGTATATTTTGCATCTTCCAATCTTGGATGGTCTGGGATGCAGTTTAGATATTTGTCGAGCTTATTCTTAAACACATCTACGCTCACTCCTGATATATTCCTCAGATGAGCTGGCAACGCATTGAATAGACGCTGCATTATCGATGCTGGTGCGTAGTGGATTAATGTCCTGTGTCTTTCCTTATTTTTCCTGGTATAGTTTTGGGCACTATTAATCTACCTCTGCTTGCTCTTTCTGATATTTTTAGTTCCATGATATTTTCTGCTATTCCTTCTATCTGTTTCCATGCCTGAATTATCATGTAGCGTTCTCTTCTCCTTTCTAGACTATATAATTTTAAGAATTGTAGTCTTTCCCAGTAGTCTAGGTCCTTAACTTCTTCTATTCTAGCTGTAAAGGACCTTTGTACACTCTCTATTTGTGCAATATCCTTTTGATAGTGTGGGTACCATATCATATTGCAATATTCAAGTGGACTACGAACATATGTTTTATAAAGCATAATCATGTGTTCAGCTTTTCTTGTTTTGAAGTGCCGTAACAACATTCCCATTTTTGCTTTACATTTTGCCAACAGAGTTGCTATTTGATCATTGCATAACATGTTCCTATTCATCATCACACCAAGGTCTTTAACTGCTTCCTTATTTGTGATGGTCTCATTATTAGGTCCCTTATATGCATATAGCTTTCTTTCTCTGTCTCCATAATTTATTGATTCAAATTTATCAGAGTTAAATACCATCCTATTTACCTCTGCCCAATCATATACTTTGTTAAGGTCTCTTTGTAGAGCGTTCCTATCTTCGTCACAAGTAATTTCTCTACTTATTCTTGTGTCATCTGCGAAACTACTCACTACCGAATCCTTCACATTATTGTCTATGTCTTCAATCATAATAACAAACAGTATTGCAGCTAACACCGTACCTTGCGGCACACCGGATATTACCTTGACTTCATCCGATTTCTCATCGTTTGCAATAACTATCTGTTTTCTGTTGTGTAAAAATTCTTTTAACCATCTTCCTACTTTATCCACGATATTGTGTTTTCTAATTTTCTTCGCTAATATATTATGGTCTACTTTATCAAAAGCTTTTGCAAAGTCTAAATAAACCACATCTGTTTCATTTCCGCTTTTCATATTTTTGAATATGTTCTCACGGTGGACTAACAGTTGGGTTTGTGTACTTTTTCCGGGTACGAAACCATGTTGTCCTTTATTAAACAAATTATTTTTTTATTAAATGTTTCATAATATTTTTCTTCATTACCCTTTCATACACTTTCATAATATGTGATGTTAGACTCACAGGCCTATAATTACTTGCCTCTAGTCTTGATCCACTTTTGAAAGTAGGGGTAATATATGCTAATTTGTGCTCATCATAAATCTTGCCTGTATCTACACTTTGTCTTAATAATATTGCAAGTGGCTTTGCGATGGAATGAACTACTTTCTTTAACAAAATAGCAGGAATTCCATCAGGCCCTGCAGCAGCTCCATTTTTAATTTCATTAATAGCCTGCATAATATCAGCTTCATTAATATCTATGTCAGCTAAATATTCACTATTTTCATCCCTTACTTCTATATCATTATCTTCATTATCTATTCTAGGGGTGAATTCTCTCTTATATCGTTCTGCAGTATGTTGCAAATTTCCTTTTTTTCATTCGTTAATCTCTTCTTCAATTCTCAGAGGGCCTATTTCTATTCTTCTTTTATTCATCTTCTTCGCATATGCGTATAATAGTTTGGGGTTTTGCTTGATATTTAATAGGGTTTTTTCTTCCAAGTCCCGTTTTTCATTTTCTTTTGATTGTATAATCTTTTGTTCTGCATTTTCTATCTTACTTTTTAGTTCTATAACTTTCCATGCATTTTTTTCTTTTGCAAGACCTTTTTTCCACTTTCTGATTTTCTGGAACAAGATCCTTCTGTCTCTTGGTATGCATGAATGATGTTTACTTTTCTTCTTCGGTATATATTTTTCCACTATTTTCTCCAATATTTTATATAATATCTCCGTATTTACCCTTATGTCATACCTTACGAAAATGTTATCCCAATCTTTGTTTAATTCTTCATTAATTTCTGACCATTTTATATTTTTACTGTAGAAGTGTATTTTCCATATCCTTCCCACTTTTTCATTTCTTGCTTATCTCTATTTTCACTTGCTTTGGAATGAACTGTTAATTCTATGACATTATGGTCTGAAATATTCGCATTATAAACTATTATTTCTTTAACATAATTCATCTCGTTCACAAATACTAGGTCTAAAGTATTTTCCTTTCTTGTTGGCAGGTGATTTATTTGTTGAATGTTGTATTCTAGTAGCATATCTAATAGCTTTTCAAATTGCCTCTTATCTTCTGCACTACTATTACTCTCTTTTTTATATGTATAAGTACAACCACAATCTCCTATTCGTTCTTTCCATTCTACGAAAGGAAAGTTGAAGTCACCAGATAGGAGAATAGTCCAGTCCTTGTGATTTCTACATATATCATCCAATTTTTCAATTATTAAGTCAAACTCTTTAGTATTAGGAGGTCTATATATTACTATGTTCATCAATTTTTCAGATTCAAATTCTACCGCTATTAGTTCACATTCTGAGTTACTATATTTCTCATATATTTTTCCTTGTTTTTTGTCTTTCCCATATATTGCGGTTCCCCCTTGATTCCATTTTTTCTATCTGATCTATAAGTTTGGAACCCTTTTATTTGATCATCATTCCCAGTCTCTGGGAATACCAGGTTTCACATATATTCATTATATCTATTTTCTTTTCATTTTGGGTTAGTTCTTCTAAGTACTCTATTTTTCTTTTTGAGTTACTCGTAACTAAACCCTGCGCATTCATCACTATGATGGTTTGCGTGTTTTCTCCTTCATTTAATACTGGTAGTAATAAGGATTTTCCCATGTCTCTTTCCTGTTCTGGTATGTTGTTCTTTTTTTCATTTCCAGAAATTCTGACATTAAAAAATCCAACTTTTCCCCATAATATTTGATCTTCCTTCATCATAATTATTCATTTTGTGTGAATCTGCAATTTTTCTTTTCCGTTTCTGCAATATCCTCTTGCATAATAAATACAGTTATTATCTCTTGAGTAGAATTTCGGAGCTGATGCTTTGAAATTTTTTGCTGACACCTCTGCATATCTCATTGGTGGTTTGCTTTTCTTGATTTCTCTCTTTATTTGTTTCTTTCTTATTTTGGATTTTATTACTTGGTTGGTTATTTATTTGATTATGATTCATGGCTACAGGGTGCATATATTTGCATTTTTTGTCGAACTTACATCCTTTTCCTTCTTTTAGGTTTTTACATATTTTTGTTTTGGATGCAGATCTCTGCAATCATCCCCATATCCATCTAAGTATGCACATTTACCATATATTTCATAGTTTTGACATATCTTAGGATGTTTGTAGTAACATCTTTCTCCAAATCTGCAATTCCCTCTTTTCAAAAGGTTGCAGATTTTGTCTTTCTTGTCTATTTTTTCCTCTTTCCCGTCATTGTATAGATCTGGGTAGAGCCTCTTCGGGATTTGCTTTTCTGTTGTCATATCGTAATTTATTTCTTCGTAGGTATGCTGCTTTATTGCCTCATATGTAGTATCAATGAGTATCTCTGCATCCTCATACTTTTATCTTGTTCTTTGTTTTCCTTATTTTTTTCTGTCATTTCATTTTTGTTTACTTCTCGTTCCGTCTTCTTCTTTTTCTTCTTCTTCTTCCTCTTCCTCTTCTTCTTCATCCTCAACTATTTGTACATTCAATCTTGATTTAATAACATTGTCTATCCATGATAGACATGTTGAACAAAAATTCTTGTATCTTTTCTCAAATCTTGTATTACCTCAGCACACTGTGGATGGGTCGGAATGTTGCATGCAGCACATTTTCTGATTAGGTTTTGTGGATTGACTATGCTATACCAAACCTTACACAGTTTGCATGCTTTTGGCATTCTTTTTCCTAATGCATCAATTAGGATATTCACAAGATTCACCTTATTCATTTTCTTTGTCGGTATATGTTGGTTTATGTATATTTTCTTTATGAGTCTCTTGACCACTTGGATTTTATTTGGAACTTCTTCAATTATTTTCAAGATGTTTCATTAGATTTGTTCCAGTTTGAAGGATTATATCCTTCTAATATATCTATGAATGCTTTTGTATCTTTTTGGTTAGGACTGTTGCTGATTTCATAGATGAGAAATGCCAGTTCCCTTCCTGCTACCTCATCGTATTGCGAATCTGCTAAACACGCCAAATTACGCCACCTCTTCCCGCAGTTGGAACTTACTGCCATCTTGTTCTGATTTATAGTATTACACTTGATAAACTAACTTAGAAGACGCTTTATCCTACTATTTTCACACTAATCTTATCACCGATAGTTCACGAACACTTCTAGATATTTCTCAAATTCTAGTCGTATGTTAAACTTGTGATATCTGTTGATTAATCTGAGTTCACGCGGGTACGTCTCACCAAGCAAGATGGCTACTTACGAGAGAGAGAGAGAGAGAGAGAGAGAGACTAAACTTAGATCCTGATCTCTCACTTACGCTGCTTGACCTCGAGTCACAACTTGATAATTCAATGCATTTTTGGAGTCACACTCCCCTTCCATAAGGGAACGAGGGATGAAAAGGATCATAACTTAAGCTTTAATTCATTAATATGATCCAAGGATAGGGATATTTCCATTCATTACATTTATCTTGTCGAGATTGTAACAAATTTCATATAACTCAGGGGTGATGTATTTGCGGGCAGTGAAACCTTCAACAGAGTTCTCTCTAAAATTTTTGTTGTGTACTTATGTATGTGATGTATTTGTTTGTTTGTTTGTGTTCCAATAGAACTACTAAGACAGAGGATCTTCTTGTTGGAGAAGGCGTTGCAATGAAGGTCCTCACCCACCAAGAGCTTCGAGGATACATAGTCAAAGCTGTTAGAGAAGCAAGTAGAAGCAGCATAACGGAACACAACAAATTGATAAACGACCTCTTCAGCGATGCCAAAAAATACGAGACAGAATTTCCAGATTACGTCCTCTGAGAACAGTATCGTTATTTAACTACTAAATAGTTGACAACTATTTGGTTGGCAACTGCCCACTTTTCTATTACTGAACAACTCTTCGTTTTCGGCCGCCTAACGTCCGAAATTTTCAACTGATACTCTAACTACCACTTAAGCTGTTACTATCTTCTTTGCTGCTTTCTCTAAAATTCAAATATTTTCGTTTTTCTTTCATCGTTCTACACCACTAACCATCGATGCTTTTTTTCTTTCCTCGAGTAAATGAAAAATGGTATTTTAACTCAATAGCTTTTCGCTTTTTTCCGTTTTTCTCCTACGATAAACATTTCAATTTTCCTTACTGACTATCTCTGACCGCCAGTACTCACTGCTATCGATCTTTTTCTCCTACTGATGGGTGCCGTACAGCTCAAAGAGGGTTGTAACTTAGCCAGTTAACCTTTCATTTCATTTTTTTCATGCATATAATTTCACTGGCATATTCACATGATCACAATAAGGGAGTATTTCATATCCTAAAAATCTCACCTCTCACCTGCAAAATATTCAAAATGACCCACGGGTTGCTCTATAAGCAAGTGCCCTTGCTGGCTAAAGGCCAGCTTAATCAAAAAACAAAAACACTTTATGTATTAGTTTTTGCTTGAAAAAGGCTGAGATAAGGCGAAATGTCCCGTAGCAATCAATGGAAAACACCATGACTACATACTTACTCAGACCTTGGTAGAATGATTGAAAACAGAAGTAAGGAAATACGACAACAAATATATATTATCTATATATATAGATATATATATATATATAATCTATATTATTACTAATTATATATATGGTATACATGCACGACTTGCATATACTCTAGTATTGTGCCTCAAAACTTTCCCCCAAGGAGAATTACAATTTATAAGTGTACCACCCAACCAACAGGTTTCCTACCTAGGCCATTGTTGTAGATACATCAGTAAATAGTTGATTTTCACTATCTGGCTATCAATCCCATTCTTACATTATAATCTTGTTTTACATTGATACTTCACGAATATTTTGCGGCTCACATTACCGTTTTCTTTCATCCTACCAACATCCACTATGATAAAAAAAATAGAATAAAATAGAAAAAATTACACGATACAATTGTCCATATTTTCAAAATCCATACTAAGCTTCACTGCTTTACATTTTGGTTTCCACTGATCATCATAAACTTTGCTCTCTCACAACTATGTTAACTGGCTCCTCGTGCAATCACTTTCAAACTGTTACAAGAGTTACTGCAGTTTATCAAGGCTATAAATTCAATGCAACCTGTTTAAGGTCATTTGTCCTTCCTTTACTAGAATACCGCTCTCCGGTATCGATGTCTCCTTCTGCCAGGGATTTTAATTCTCGTACAGATACAGTCGAACACTCAAATGAGAAACATTCGATATTGTTTTACGAAATGTTATTCACATTTATAGAGCAGATTAAATCCACTTTAGCACACAAGATATTCTCAGGAATGAAACAAAAATCTCTGGGATTTAATACCAGAGCAAAGTCTCAAGTATAGATTAGATTAGATTATAAAATTTTTGGCACATAGCCAAGCGCCGGATGGAAGTTTCATTTTTAGAAACACACTGTGTACGTCTAAAACATATTACATGTTAACTGTTCACATTGTCTCATATTCACCTCTCGCAATCCAAATTACTTTACTGAATGTAAACGTTTCCAATTCCCTGCAAATCTTGACTATGACCTTTCAAGGACTATGCTCTTGTCTTGGATGAAAATCTCCGGTCCTTGTTTACATCCGTGATTAAGACCTCGTTTAGTGCTTGTCTTGAAGGAGGTAAACACGTTTATCCTTAACCTGTGCACTACGGGCCATTCAGATGAAATTCTGGGAAATGCTCCACTCTCGGTTCCATTGGCAAGTTCGGGAATTTCGACTTCATTGTTATGACACTTTTAAATACTACCCGAATGACTTACAAATAGTTAGGGAACTCTCTGTATTTGACTTAAATGGCGATCATGCTTAGCCTGGATTAATAGAAAGACTTTCTGTTAAAGATGACAAAATGATAAGTGTTTATTTGCCAGTGAAAGCGTCTTGCAATAGCCAAGCTATTTTGAAATAACATATCTAACACACACACACGCACACATACACAAACACACACACACACACACATATATATATATATATATATATATATATATATATATATATATATATATATATATATATATATGTGTGTGTGTGTGTGTGTGTGTGTATACATAATGCTAAGCGTATCTATTCGCGCATATCAGTCCGTTAGTTTATTTGGGAAAAGAAGGGTATGATGTGCTACAAAGCAAGAGATAAGGAAAACCTAAAAGTGCAAGGTTGATTGAGATGAAAGAAGTTGCAAAAACCTTACTCTCCAAGAGGAATTTAGAGGTAGAAAAGAGTAAATGCAAGAGGAAATAATGGTACACTGGGGGCAAGGCTAGGAGCAGATGGTTAAAACAATTAACATTGAGCAAGTTTTCTAACTAAATTCATACCTGATTAAATGTAAGAGTTTGACTATAAAGACAGGATTGTTGCCTTCCTAACCTCTGAAGTCAAGCTTTTTTGAAAAGCCTACATACTTTTGAAGTTTTCCCTTCATGGTCCAAATATATATAAACATATACATCCATCCATCCATACATACATATAATATATACATATATTTACATACATGCATGTGTGTATCAGCAGCCATGGTAAATCAGGATTGATTACGATTCTAAATACAGAACCTGAATTCAACGGGAATATGTACAGTTTAGACAGAATTAGCCGTCTCCCGTCTACCAAAACTGTCAACAATAATGAAAAAAGAAATAATAAACTGGCTACAACTCGGCTCTGATCAAAGATGCAAGGCTTGAGAGAGAGAGAGAGAGAGAGAGAGAGAGAGAGAGAGAGAGAGAGAGAGAGAGAGAGAGAGAGAGCTTTGAAAAATTTATCAATAACCGGACCCAGCTATCAATAGCACTAAGTTTTATATAACCTACTTCTTCAGTGGCAACTTGATGAATAATATAAAAAATTAGCATTCGTAAACATTTCGTGCCAATCACAGTCTACACTTTAGTCTAAATGCTCCTGTCAGAGTATTTACACATACATAAAATGGCAGCACTCTAACGGTGGGATAACGTGTAATGAAAAGCAACAAAAAGGGGAAAAAATTGTCATTCACTGTCAAAGATAAAAGACAATCATGTAACGACGAAAAATTCAGAGATGGAGAAGCTGCCTTAAATAACTTGTCATGGCGACTTTGATTTACAATCATTTCTTCAAGTGAAAAGATGTAGCCAGCAGAAGAGACGAGAGAGAAAAGACCCGGACCACTGACACATTCACATTTCAACTAGTGAATCGTGGGTGGACGCCCTGAGCAAAACATTTCCGCATCACAAGCCGTTTTATGAACCTACAACAGAGGCTTAACAACATCACGTGGAACACGCCTAAACACACTGCACTGTTCATATCTACCTTACACGCACTCTCTCACCTCCTGAATGCTGTGGCCCATTCTTCCCAGTACCTCTTTCCCTTCACCTATCGATTAATTTCTTGGTCTTCCTCCCCTCATCATTTGAGACGCTTCTGAACTGCATACTCTTTTCACCAACCTATCATAATTAATCTTTCCATACGACCAAACTGTAAAATCACAGTGGACCCACCCTTTCATATAGACTACTCTTTTACCAGTCCTACATCTCCATATTTCTCAAATTGATGAATATAATTGAAAAGCGTCATATCTTAGAACGTCGTAAGCTGAAACCGAAGTAAACTGGGGACTGCCTGTGTATATTAACAAAGCCCACCAAACAAACTATATATAGGCATGTCATTGTACTTAAGTTCATTGTTTATCTTTTAAAAACAGATAGTATCTTAATACTGTACAGAGTATTTAACAATTTATTATTGTAATTCTAATTTTAATTAAATATGGTTTTGTCTATCTCTATCAGCAATGAGTCATCGTCATTCTGTTGGACTTGGGTACTATTTCAACATGTGCAGTACAGGTATGGTATAAGTGAATGGTGTAAAGAGTTACTGTACTGCTACTGCTGCAGCCTGGAATTAGACACATGTAGTTTATATAACCCTATTATATGACCATTCAACTTTTGAACCTTTGATATACGATAACCAGAGAACAAGAATTATTTTAGTAACAATGACAGTAATATGGAGATAAAAGTTGGTATCGGTATCGGACAAAAATTTGGTATTGGTGCATCCCTAATTAAAACAGCTATAACTGACAATGCTTTAGAATACATAAAAGAAAATAGTGCCATTAGATTTTATACCATATCCTGCCACTATCACACAAAATGCAGTAATTTCAAATACTTGGACAAACAAAAAACAGCCATTCGCCTCCTTTGTTAGAGTCCCTCCATATTAATCAACAATCACCAACACTCAATAGCCAAACCACCTCAGTTCCATTGCTCATTGGAAATTTTTAAACCCACACCTCTTCACCCTCCTCCAACTTGCCCAGGTGTCATTTAACTACGACATGAACAGTAGGTTCTCTGTTATTTTGTACTATATTATTGTTATATATTATTTTGAATATACATGTAGTTTATTTTTTTAACTACTTAGTGATGTTATTGGACGTGTCCTGCATAGTGCGTAATCTCTTCTTACTTCGTCATTGATCTTGCGTCAGTTTTGATTTGTAGTTAACTTTCGTTTTTCTGTTTCCTTTTTTACATGATCTCATTATGTATTTCTAAAGTATTGTCAATCATAGCTGTTTTAATACTTTTAGATCTAGTAAATTAGTATGGTTTTCTGCCTGTTTCTTTGTATTCTCATGTTTTTTATAGATAAGTGACCCTATGATGGAAAAAAGTTATGTATTCCTGTTCCTCCTTAAATTGATATTTCTAGAAATGACAACGTAACCAGATTTTATATATATATATATATATATATATATATATATATAATATATATATATATATATATATATATATATATATTAGTGTGTGTGTATTAAGTCTGCGTCTTTGTATAAATATAACTCGTTTACATTCATAAGGCTGGATTAAATGTTCTTATATGATATAATGGATGGGAAACGCGTTGGTTTTCGGCTTTGGGAAATGTTGCTGCCTGGCCTGATGATATAATTTCCCTAAGTATGTTAACGTTCGCGTGATGTGTTCCCTAATGGCACGAAATATTCCGTATGAAAGTCAGTCCTTAATGCGTTGGTTGGCTGCGTTTTGCTGAGGAAATTGGGTTTTCCTGACATTAATGTAAAAGGACCGTTTGTTTATTAGCAACAAAGAAAAATAATGCGCGTTCATTAGTTTACGTGAGCTAACCAAGTGTAATAGAATTGAGTCTTTATTGTATTATACTAATTTTTGCTCTTATTATTATTTCAATAAATGAAACCCGTTCACATGGAACAAGCACACCGGACCACTGACTTGAAAGTCAAGCTTCCAAAGAATGTTGGTTTCAACCTCCCACTGCAGTGGTAACTGATCATGGTACAGAGACAGCAATCTTTTGCCTCCCTGGGGAAGGCGCGAACTCGCCACATCTGAGCGGCATGCCACGACGATACCTACCATACCAGCGGGCCAGCTGGTATTCTTTTTTATCGCGATATGCTTAAATATGATCGAGTTGAAAATGTTCTCATGAAATAATATGCAGTCCGGATAATATGCAGGTCAAGAACCCCATTTATAACTTGTGGAACTTTGCTTGCGTGCATAAACACACAATGAGAGAAGAAGACAGAAACACAGGAGTGAATGTAAATGTAATATCTTGTGTTTTCAGCAAATGTTTAAACTCGACAAGAACGTGTTCATTTGGGACATATCCAAATGTTTCTTGTTTCTATGGTGTTTTGACGTTGCAGGGAACCAGTGGTTATTCGGCAATAGGACCAACGGCTTTACGTGACTTCCGGACAACGTCGAGAATGAACTTCTATCACCAGAAATACACATCTCTCACACCTCAATGGAATGCTCGATAATCGAACTCGCGGCCACCGAGGTGGTACGCCAGCACCATACCGACTGAGGCGCTCATATCCAAATGTAATAGTAACCGTAAAAAGTGCATACATTACTTTTTTTCCCTTATGCAGACTCGCACATATATATATATATATAATATAGATATAATATATATATATATATATAATATATATATATACATATATATATATATATATATATCATATATATATATTATAATATATAAATATATACATATATATATATATATATACATATCTATATATATATATATATAAATAGATATAATATATATGTATATATAGAGATATAGAGATATATAATATATATATATATATAATATATGATATATAATAATATATATTATAATATATATATAATCATCATCATATATATATATAATATAATATATTTATAATAATACTAATATGTATATATATATAATATATATATATATATATATATATATATATATATATATATATATATTACATATATATAATATAAATTACACCAATATACACATATATATGAGGCAGGTGACTTTCGCGAAAGAAGTACTAATGTGATGTAAGATAACTTTGACTAGTTTACTGAAAACTTAAATTTTCGCTAGAAGAAGACGGCTGGGAAGATGGTGAGTAACTAAGAGTGAAATGATGGAAAATTAATTAAGTAATTAACGTTAGGAAAGATAAGCTCAACATATAGGCAGCAAGGAATTACCTACTCTAATACCATATCTAAAAAAACTCAACATTTCATTAAAGTTACTTTAGAATTGACAGATTTCCGTTAACAGTCGTTACAACAACGGTCGTGGATGCAATTTGAGTGGCTGATATGTCAAAGCAAACAAAATATACAATCAAATGACAGCTTCGAAATATAAGATTAAAAAATAAATAAATAAAATAGAGGAGGAGGTACTAGCACAGGGAATAACAGAACTAGATTGACAACCAACAATTATTAAGGATTACAATACAAGGCTCCAGAAAAAAAATTATTGGGAGTAAAAATAGCAGAAGGATACAAGGTGATGTGGCTAACTGGGAAATTGACCTCGCACACCTATAGTCACCGAATCCAGAAAAACCTTGATTGCTAAAATGATCGATTTGTAATAAAAAAAAAATAAAATTAATCACTTAATACATAGTGCGATTCAAACTTAGCAATGGAACCACACTAAATATTATATCCCATCAACAAAATAATCGTAAGAACACAAATGAGCATTATAAAGAATGGTAGGATGAGTAACGTAGAAGAGGAAGCAAGCAATCAGAGAATGTGAAATATATAGGGCGTAAGAGGGGGACAACGAGACATGGTTATGGCGAGGGTAAATAAGGGAAATGAGAGAAGTAATTGGAATGAATGCCATCCTGTATTTGGAGTCTGTAGCGTCGTCAGAGCTTCCTTTGATTAATTATTCTCGGAGGATTTGTCTGTTTGATTGTCTCTACATGTGTCACGAAATAAAAGCAAGGCACGTATTTTGCCCCGCTTTAATTCAATTTAGTTCAAAACATAAAATCTGAAATAAGACAACAAAAATGGCAAGAAGTTTAGTAGGACTTTATATTTCATCGTACAATCTGAGATGGGAATCATTTGCTCAAAATAAACCGGGTAACAATTTTAAAAATCAGGAAATTCAAAGAATGAAAAACATTCCAAAAGAATAGACAAATCATTTACGATGGCACTTCTCTCATGAAGACCAGAATGCAACTCTGATAATAAACAAATTATTTTGTCAGTTAAGATTTGTTTTCTTCACAAACGTAGGAGCCTGTCATTTACTATTATTACACTATTTTCTGATCATGATAGTTAGCAAATTCTGTTAAATTTCATTCACTAGTTTTTAGCCTCGAGATGGGTGGATATTTGTGCAAGACATAGCGCAAGAAAGGCACAAGTTACAGAATTTCACAGAGACCTTTGGCGCTTGGGGCGATGATGATAAGAGTTTTTACCTACTCTTGCTGACATGCGAAAAAGTCAAATATATCTTGGTTTAACCAGACTACTGAGCTGATTAACAGCTCTCCTAGGGCTGGCCTGAAGGATTAGATATTTTTACGGGACTACGAACCAAATGTTTACCTAGCAACGGGACCTACAGCTTACTGTGGGATCCGAACTTGGTATATGCTGATATGCGAAGTGTTACACAAACAGACCCAACAACACTCATAACCTTCTTAAAGAAGGTAATAATAATGTTAAATTAAGCTCTAGCTTAGAATACTATTACAGGTATAAACTTTAGTGACTATATATTAAACTGAACTATTTTTTACGTCATACATATTTTTCCCTTTAGGGAATGAAATTCTCGCATTCATCTCTTTATATTTATTTGCTATATACTTTAATACACTTATGAAAATAGGCACAGTAACACAAATTTTATAAACATATCAATTGCAATTTACAAGTAATTTATAGTGTCAGATCATTTCAGATATAAAACTTCTTTACTAACTGGATGACATTCTCTCTCTCTCTATTTATAGTGTCAGATCATTTCAGATATAAAACTTCTTTACTAACTGGATGACATTCTCTCTCTCTCTCTCTCTCTCTCTCTCTCTCTCATGACAATTTACTTACAATAATTACAATACATTTTCATCTTAGTATATTTGCATGAAGTGTAATTGAAAACCTTGAATATTAACTATTTGAATTAAGAATAAAAAATATATCCATAGATTGCAACCACATTTATATTAGACAATTTTTATCAATAAAAATGTGTAATTCACAACTATACAAACATACATCTGCTCTCTCTCTCTCTCTCGTCCTGACGCATGCAATAACGATTGAGAAATCGGTAAGTGTAATTTCTTTAAAACATGAAACTAAACATAAATGGCACTTTACAGTCTCAGCACCCGTGACGCGTATCTCTGCGATTAGCTGGTCGTTTAATCGTGTGCTTGCAAACATACCAAGCACGCTGTGATCATTGTTTTTTCTTGGTTGCTGGCGAAAACTACGAAGTGTAGTACATCGACTCGCATGGATTTTCCCTAAACAGATCTGCGTCTTCCTTTATCATTACTTTCTCTTCATTAGCAAATTTAGTGAGCATCTGTCTTACGACAGTCAACCGGAAACTTTACAATCAAGCCTTATTACCTGCTTTTACCAGGTACATATTTTATGCTTTAAGTATGCACACTTCAAGGAGGTGGAAGGAGTGTTTCCTGTACCACTTCACGGTTTTCCTTACGGTCTGACCAGCAACCAATTTGCATATTTTTGTCCAGCATTCTCATGTTGATATTGTAATAGGGTAACTGCAGCAGTTTTGAGCCTAGCCTCGTAAAATTATCTTTTTAGCCACTCTCAACAATTTCGTTTGAGTTAATCGTGGTGCATATTATCAAATCTCTTTTATCGTGTCATTTCACACAAGGTACATCATTCGCCAAAAAACTTTGCTATCCACCTTTTTGCAGTTTTCCTTGAATATTTGGCATCGAAACAACACTGGATCTCACCGTGTCACAACTTGCGGTACCATTTTCTTTTAGGCATTTACACAGTACAGGGCTTGTATACCAATTGTCTGTAAATAACGCATGTCTTTAATTCAAGTAATCTGATGATGTTTTCGATACCTCGCCGAAAACTCCAAGCTTCGGTTAAGTTCAACATAAATTCCATATACGCAATTAGTCTCAAAATATACCCTGTTTCACAACACCATATAATAAACAATGTCACTTTGTCAGAATATACTGTTTGTTTGTATGGTGCTTTTACGTTGCATGGAACCAGTGGTTATTCAGCAACGGGACCAACGGCTTAACGTGACTTCCGAACCACGTCGAGAGTGAATTTCTGTCACCAGATATACACATCTCTCACTCCTCAATGGAATGGCCGAGAATCACTGAGGCGCTTTGATGAACACTTCCATGACAGCCAACAGAACTGGTCCGAATATACAGTTTGAAACGCAAACATCCCTTATAAAGAAGTTAATATTCATCAATTACTAAGTTTCTGAATGGCTATAAGAATAACTCGTACTTTCCCGTCAAGTCACTTGGAACAAGCTCTAAAAAGGAAAGTTTACCTTATTTATCTCGATTGTCGTTATTAGCAAAGTGAAAGGTTCAGAGCAGCACTGGATACCAATCACGTGACAAGGTCTTGCCGAAAATTTCAGTGCGTAGCAAAGACTCAGTGCACCAGTATTCATTTATGTCACCTGTATAAGCATGTGGCGTAAGTGAAGATAATGCAAAGGTATACAACTTGCACACTAATGTATCATTCTACTTTTTCTTATTGGTCTCCGCCTACTGCAACATCTCCCACGGTATCAGTTTGTTGTT
Source organism: Macrobrachium nipponense (assembly GCF_015104395.2). Classification (NCBI taxonomy): domain Eukaryota; kingdom Metazoa; phylum Arthropoda; class Malacostraca; order Decapoda; family Palaemonidae; genus Macrobrachium; species Macrobrachium nipponense. Next base: position 14,652,375 of record NC_061096.1, read on the forward strand.
TCGCTCATCCTTTCCATTAACGGTTCATCCCAAAATGCTAAGAAAGAGTCAATTTCTGGACTGTCATCCAGTGCAGGGCATTCTGGCAGATTTCCTTTAGAACTAGAATCGAAATAAAAATAAAATAAACATACGATGGTGGTACTCATCATAAACCATAGGCCATTTCACTACATTATCGAAGTATGATTGTTCACCATATCCAAGCTCACACCTTCAGACATTATTCATTCTGACATTATATTCATTCTGATTAGCAGTGTTCCCGTTGTTACCTTCATTATTATCATCATTAGAGTCTTCCTCTTCATGTTCACTATTGCATCATAAATTTTCATGTAACGTATCCATTCCGAATCGTCTTAACACAAAGGACCACTTAAGGCATCATCCTATTCTTCTAAGAGTTCGTGAATTACATCCCGGTCGTCCTCTGCAGATGGGGAAGGGAAAGAACCTACTTTTCCTCTTTTTTATTAAACTTGTTAGTTTTAAAATTACTTTACCACTATCTGTTTTCTTAATAACGTCAATACCAAGGCTTTTTTACTCTTTTCTGTGTGTAAGTTTAACATCAACCAATTTTTCTCAACACTGGAATCTAAAATAGTGAACACAGTTTGCTACAAGACAATCCATCCACTGGCCTGGATTTTGAAGTACTGTCCTTTTGTTTAAAATAGACCGCACGTTATAATTTCAGTCACTGGTTATTGTGAGGAAGAAACCGAAACTGAACAACTCGTTCAGGATTCAACCAGCAATTGTGCGATTTCTTAGTAAGTGCGCAAAATATCGTTAGACTTTTACTTTGAGAGGTAGTTTGTTTATATTTCACCTTTTTTCATATTTGGCGTTTTACTTTTATATTATTGCGATTCATTTATAGTTTGTACTTGCTGTTCTTTTCATGTTGTGTTAGCTTTTCACCTAGGGTTTTAGTAAGACAATGCATTTTAGTGTTATTTCAGTTTTTACCTTTGTCAATCTTTCTGCTTGATGATAGGTTATACACCTCGAAAGTTTGCAAAATAAAAAGTTTTCTACCTGGCCTCGACAATATGATTTATCATCAAATTAAGATTTTCAAGTAGCCGCCCCATTACTGAGACTATTTTGAGACGTTATGGCCGCTAAACTCTACAGCTGTTCAGACGGACTGAGAATATCGCTACAGACCCAATAAGATTGAGGAGGACTTATGAATTCTGAATACTTGCAAGGATTACCGTGTTGTTCCCAATTTTATTTCATGTAAAGTTTATACCAGAGAATTCCACAACGCGAAAACATACCTCTCATGGCAGTTTAAAATGATTGGACTTAATTGAAAGTACAAACACGAAACAGAGGTAATTTCTGCATAATTATCTTAATTACAAAGGTATTTGTTTAAGGAATCATCTTTCTATTTTGGATGACAACTGCTTGTCATTTATTTTGAATTACAATATTGAAAAAATCTGTCTGATGTTAAGCTGACACACTGCAGAAAATAAAAAAATTCTTCGTGTTGACATCAGTAGTGAAATAAACAGTAGTACTAATTTTAACCTTTCTAACAGAAATTTTATAAATGAATTATTTAAGTATTTTTTAAGTTTTCGAAACTGTTCAACTTTTTGAAACTGTGACATTTCCGTTGGTGAAAACCTAACTTGATTTTGGGAGAAATTACTATAATTGCAGACGATACCTTGCTTTAAAAAACGATATATATATATATATATATATATATATATATATATATATATATATATATATATATATATATATATATGTGTGTGTGTGTGTGTGTGTGTATTTATGAAACTGGCAAAAATTAAAGTCCCTACATAATTACATGGCGTACGTTGCCGTGGAAACTATAGACATAAAAAATCAAAACACAGCTCACGTGTTTGGCAGAAGCCGTATACGTCTAGTTTTTTTCTATTCATGTTTATAAGTCTGCTTGATGGTACCGAACACTGCTTCCAAGTCATAGTTCTATTTTACCATGATCACATACGTATTTATATTATTATATTTCTAGGTAAGAGTTTAAAAAAGTATGTGTGTGTGTATATATATATATATATATATATATATATGTATGTGTGTGTTGTGTGTGTGTGTGTGTGTGGTGTGTGTGTGTGCTGCGCGCGCACACACACAGACACAACGAACCGTAATCTTTATTCTTAGTATTGGGAGGAATGTCTTGTAGCATGGGTTTACAGTCTTTCAAAACAGGATGAGGTGGTGACAAACATATATTTATATACAGATAAACATACACATATTTTATATGTATATGTATGTATATATATATATATATATATATATATATATATATATATATATATATATATATATGCCACTTCTAAGACTTTGTATTACTCCGCAGTTGAAAATGTAACATTACATGGCTCATAAAATAGAAGTGCCATGAAATATGACGATATTTCCAAGGATGAATTTCCCAAAAAATAAACAATACACGCGTGGTTCGCTTTTAAAGTTGTTTACAAACTTGTTATCCTTATAAGCCGGTCAGTACACAGCCCACCTGCGTAAGCTGCGTTCCCTTATCTTCTCTGGGTCATGTGGGGAAGTTTGGGGAGGTCTCCTATCAGTTAGAAAGTTATAGAAAATGAATGTTTTACATATTTTTTTCTTGCAAATAATTCGTACAGCGGTAATTTACATTGATTCAAGAATTCGACCTTTTGCCCTAACAGCACTTTATCTATAAACAACCAGAAACCTCTCTCTCTCTCTCTTCTCTCTCTCTCTCTCTCTCTCTCTCTCTCTCTCTCTCTCTCCTACCATCTTTATTCGCGCAAAAAGAATTTTCCTAGCTTCTGACAAAATAGTGAAATTTACATTTGTAGGATTTACAAAAACGTGGTACCCTTACCTTCTAATTTCGTTTGCCGACAATGCATAAGAATATTATAAAAATGGGGATAAAACAAATTTCTGGGCTCTCTCCTCTGAAATAAGCCATTCTGATGGAATTCCTGATACTTCCCCCAAGGGAGAGAGAAAAAAAAGCTTCAACAGCGTCGTCGCTGTTATTGTTCGGAGAAGAAATGACACTGTTTTAGATTTATACTGACGTAGAACAGCTTGGAGATGAATATGGTCGTTCTTTTAATAATAATAATAATAATAATAATAATAATAATAATAATAATAATAATAATAATAATAATAATAATAATAATAATAATAACAAAGCTATGATAGATGGAAAGGGCAAAAGTATATAACTTGAGTAGTTTTTGTGACGAAAAATAGCCGACCGTATACGCACGTGAATAATCTATGACGGGGTCAGAATTGCTAGTTATCATAACGGGAATAATCGTCATATAAGTTCAAAAGTATTAGAGTACCAGTAGACACTCATTACTCTTCAACTTGCATCAGAATAGCAATAGCTTCCGTATATTTTAATTATTGTTAATTCTCATTAATCAGTCCAAAGGCTTTTAAAGGAATGTTCTAATGTAAGTGTAATTAATCTAAAGCACTTAGAGTTGTGATAATATTATAGATGTGTTTAAATATGATGAAATTCTAGCCCGTCAATTTAAGCAAAAGAAATAAAAGTAAACGTGAACGGGCACACCAACACAAATAAGCTCTCTCTCTCTCTCTCTCTCTCTCTCTCTCTCTCTCTCTCTCTCTCTCTCTCTCTTAGCCCTTTATCCTAGATCTCTAACACTATCCTTTACCCTTCTATCTTTTAATCTTATAATAATTTTTCTTCCAACAAAAAAACCTGGTTTCCCTATTGGATATTTAATAGATTTCAGACTATGGTATTCGTCAACTTCGGCAAAATGAGGAATTTGCTAGTAATGTGGGAACTGAGGATAATTATAAATTAAAATTGGTAACTGAGTATAATTCAAAATTAAAATTAAGTGATGAGTATGAAGGTCCCTAACACGGACCAGCTAGAGAACACTTTTACAAAAGTTTAGGGAATATATGAAACTTAAGGAATGTTTGATCTCTTTACAAACGCTGTTGACCTTTAGGAGCATGGCTAACCTGGTCAAGTTTCGCTGGTGTTATTTCAGAATATCTGTCTGCCTCCAACAAACTTTCTCCGGATTGCTAACTATGAACTTTTATATATCAGCCTTGTGATCAGGCCTTATGCTAGGCCTTATAAAAGTCGAACATATAAAAACCACTGGCGTAAGTTTCTTAACATTTTTAAAAGGATAACCAGAGAAGATTCGGGTAAACAAAAGTGATCAACGGTTAATATTGTTTAAGAAAATCTTTAATGTTGCTCAGTAATATAAATGTCCAACTTCAAGTACTGGAAGAATGGGCAGTTTCAAAGTTTATCATTTCTCACTGGTATTGTTCACTAGTTAACCGAATAATAACAAAAGCGTAGTCCTCAAAATGTGGTTTCATTTTTCATAATAATGGTAACTGTATTCATTTTGAACCAAAAATACCCTCCGTTGGAGTGGGAGATGCTTGGCTGGAAAAGCAGAATGCCATTTGTCCAATGTTGCAGTTAAGATGGCATATTAGCACGGGAAAAGAAACAGCTGAACTCCCAAGGATTCAACTACAGTACTTGAATTTTACTGAAGATCATTCCACAGTGTAGTGGGTTACAAAAAAGAAAAAAAAAAAAAAAAAAACAAAAAAAAAAAAAAAAAAAAAAAAAAAACTGCGCTACACAATTTCACACAAGTAGGGTGGTGGATAGAGTAGGCTGAAAAGGTCTGAATACTTTCACTAATCAGTTTATGAAATATTCCACACATTATCCATGATGAGCTAATCAAACAACGATGCCAAAGACTAAATAGAACCAGGAGTTTAATAAAACTTGATTGTTTAATCCAAGAATGCGAGAGAGGGTCATTTGCTGAAAAATAAAACCGGGAAACAGTTTAAAAACACAGGAAATTCAAAGTTTGAAAACATTCCTGCATAACAGACAGGCCTCAATAAGTCCTGAAAGACTAATTTTATGAATATTTAGCGCAATTATGGAAAATCTTGAATAATAAATGAGTTCCTGTAGATCGAGAAACACTGTCAATGAAACTAATGTGGGCGGGGATTAATTTAATTTACAAGGGTTACTGATGTCGCCATTTCAAGTTTTTTTTTCCTAGGGTTAAACTTCATTCCCTAAAATTTTAATTGCTAAGTCAAAAAACTTTTCTAACACAGTCTATGTGATTTTTCAGGTTAATAAATAGTTATATATAATTTAGTTTTCCATTACATTCAATATAGTTTACGCTCAACTTTCAATTTTTGTTGTTTCTAACTTATCAACATAATGATGATAATAATAATTATCTGAGCATGAAAATTAACACTGATCAACTTCACAACAAATTACCGTCTACATAAAGTTTTGGACCTACATAATGCTATTAATGATCTTAATAATATTCCGCCAGTAGGGTTAAACTCTTCGTATGCCTAAACCCAGAAAGGCCTATAGCGAGCTGCAATGTTCTTTGTGTATTACCTATGAATAAGAATCTCACCATCATTACTATCAATCATGATTATTTTTTCTCTTATAATTTAGCAGCAGAGTAATATTCTTTAATTCAGCATAAAAGTGCAATACAGAGCCCCGGGAAACACAGTGCTCGTTGGACATCTAGTCAGTAATTCCTTTAATGAGTTATTCGGTGGTGGTCAGAATATTGATTCTCAGTAGGGCTCGGCTGCAAGGGGGTAACTGGCATTTTAAGGTACAAAATTCAGCTAATTCAACTTGCATTCTTCAACGGCAGATGTATACTCTGTTGCGTTTTATTTACTTAGGGTTGGAAACTGTTTTTTCTAGTAACACCGATACACATTAATTGCTTATATTAACATTGTGCAAAGTACTGTAAATTTTTATCAATATCCACAAATTTGATTGAACTGACACCCAACCACACGCATATTATACATACATACATACATATATTATATATATTTCTATATATTTATATATATATATAGATATATAGTATTATATATATATATATATATATATACAGGTATATGTATATAATATATATATATATATATATATATATATATATATATATATATATATATATATTATATACAGGGTGGACTAAAAGTAGCCTCACAGTTAAAACAGAATAAAAAATTATTTATTTTAAACGCATAAAATTTTTCAGACATGAATAAGTGGCATATTTAAGAGTGACATGAAAAGGATAAAAATAAATAGCATGTATTAATGGCACAGTATTAATTTTCTATTGAAGAGTACTTTGAATGAGAAACAGTTCATGAAGTAACTGTGAGGCTACTTTTGGCCCACCCTATATATACCTATATATATATATATATATATATATATATATATATATATATATATATATATATATATATACAGATACGTACATTTCATATGTATAAAATATATTATAATATATATATATATATATATATATATATATATATATATAGATTGTGTTTCACTTCCCAGACAATAAAAAAAATATAAAGTTGCCCAATGGATTTGCCAAATAGCAATTTTGAGAATAACTGTAAATTAGGTGCGGGAAAGTCTAGAAACCTCTTCTCCCATTATTAGAGGAAAGGAGGAAGGCTAGACCTAAATTCCGTGACAGCCAGAAAATTCATCGCAATCACTAACTTATGTTACTAAATCCAAGAAATGGTCGTTATATGAGGGGAGGTCCGTGTGAATAGCTCTCTAAATTCTTCGTCACTACTAAGCAAAAGAATCAAATAAACGTGAAAAGCAAGAGATAAGACCGCTTCAATATTCACCCTCTGCCTTCTCAGCAATGCTTAAGAAAAAGAGATGTAAGAGAACTATGAATTCGGGCAAATTAACCTCAACTTATTCTGCTGCGTTTAGTCATTTCATGCAACAAATTATGTGGGGAACTTGTGTAATTTGGACAACATCCGCCTTTCATTATCTCACGGACAGACGTCACAAATCTATAATTGGATCGTAACATAAAGGTTATTCTATGCCGTTTATTTCTTGCTTATTTGATGCTTTTTAGTAAAATAGCTCTTGGATCCCTATAACAAACAGTATGTTAAAACATAGGATTATCAACATTTATGTATGAAAGAAGCTATGCCGTTATTTGCCATTATCATAATTATGTTACGCATAATTATCGTTTAACAGTAATACTGTTTATGAACTTGTTAGTGTGCTCAAATGGACAATTTTGTTCCATGCGTCCCTTTTCGAGCAAGTAAAATGATAACTTCATAAACAAGTAGAAAATCCCCCGAAGTTTCTTAGGCGCAATCGAACTTTTAGTACAGCGTATAATGCTGCATGAAACTCTCAGCCGGACGTGTTGGCCTGTGTTGTTGCTGCGGCAGACGCACGATCATGGCTAACTTTAACTGAAGCAAGAGGACTGAACTTCAGTATGTTTGATGATTGGAGGGTGGATGATCAACATACCAATTTGCAGTCTCTATCCTCAGTAGAGGACGCACACACAAAGCAGACACAATAGTTTTCTTTGAAGAAAACTAAAAAGCGAAACTGTAGACAAACAGGCCTTGTGTATATTCATCAAACAGGGCATTTCCCTGTAAACCTCTAAATTTATATACTTGCTGGCAAGCAGAGATGTCACAAGTATTTGGGCAACCCCATCAAAGGGGAGGAAAAAAAAGGGGGTGTGCAAATAATGCTACAACTATATTTCTATTATATGTATATAATATATATATATATATATATGATATATATATAATATATATATATATATATATATATATTTATATATATATATATATATATAACCGAGGCCGGAGTTGCACAGGCAAAATATCTATGTTTCAAAATTGTGCAAAGGTGTACGGCTTTTGTTGATCACGGGAAGACATCAGACAGCGTCCACTGACGCTCATTATGGAATGTCTTGCGTCACGAGGGAAATCCTGTTAAATGTGTAGCCTAAAATGAAGTGAAACTATCCGTGAAGAGTAGATACAAAGTTAATGTTGATCGGATACTATCAAATTAATTGGTAGTATATAATAGGCGGCTACAAGGGTATAGAATTGCATTTGTGCCGCCTGCCGTTCCCTGTGATTCCGTAATGTAAAAGTTGTCAATAATGGAATCCTGGATTAGCATGTTTCCATTACAGAACCGAGAGAAAGTCGACACTTAGATTATGCAGATTCTTCTTCTTTAATCAGTAAAACACAGCATGATTAGCAAAACAGGACTGATAACCGAAATCTAAGAGAACCAGAAATAATGATGACAGCGTTTCCACTTTGGAATGAAATAACAACAGATACAGAGAGGATGTAAGAGTTTGAATATTTCAAATACTT